>NW_022983531.1:751529-775561 GCF_010093885.1 Aplosporella prunicola CBS 121167 | reverse complement strand
CCCGTCAGCGTTTGGGTGCTCCGCCAAGGGAAACTAGCGGCCCGCTGGACACTGTATAGGGAACGTAATGCGAGGAGTTTTTGAGCAGTGCTGCCGAAGAAGATGATTCCAATAGTGTGACCGTTGCCCAGACCTACTGCCCAGCCTGCCCTTCCTACACTCGTGCAGATCAGCACCTCCCACCCGCTAAAAAGCGCTTCGTCGGTATGCGCAGACGGGATTTACATCCCCGTTCGCACATCTCCCCACACCCACTCCACCCCACCCCACCCCGCTCCGCTCCGCTCGCGTCCCGCCCGCGCGCTCTGCGCTACATGTACCACCAGCGCTGCCCTACACTACGCCATGCCATGCCGTCATGTCAATCACTGCACCGCACCCCCTCCCCCTGCCATGCCACGCCCCGCCACGCCTAGCCACGAGCTTGGCGCCTCGTTTCGATAGCGCGGCCAAGCGGCGATATTGTCTATCCTATCCGACCCACCCCCCTTGCGCGGTTGCGTCCTCTCGCGTGAGGATAGGGAGGGGACGTGTAAGGAGGAGAAATGGCGTGCGCAGGTAAGGAACATGGCGCAGGGCAAGCCGAGTAAGAAGAGCGCAAAGGCAGCGCTGCGAACGGCCTGCATGCCCACGAGGGATGCTTCAGGAGGCTGTGGGAGTGGGCGCTCGGTCTGGCGTAGGAGTGAGGCGTATGGTTCGCGGGGATCTGCGTTCAGCGAGATTTGCAACTATTGCTGATGGCATATGTGTGTATGTAAACTAAACAACTACCTAATACCCGCCCGCCCTGAACCGAAAACGCCCCCACCGATCCCGATCCAAGTGCACCCGCGTAACGCATTCACCAAAAAACATGGAAGCCAAGCAAGCAAGCAAGCAAGCAAACAAACAAACAGAGCTCAATTTCAGGCTCTCAAGCTCCGGGTCCCACGCCCCCTCCACAGCGTTTGATCTCCCTCTTATCCAGCTTCTGCACCTTCCGACTCGTCAACACCCGCAACTCATCACTAATCACCTTTGGCTTGTCCTCTTCTTCAACCGCCTCGCCCGGTTTACCCTTGCCCTTCCCTTGCTCGGCACCGCTCGTCTGACCCTGTTGCGAAGACTCGCCGCGCAGCTGCGCCGGAATCTGGTTTCTGATCGGGTCAGGAAGACGCGCAGCGATGCTCGCAATAGGGTTGTAGTCGGCCATGGAGGAGGATGAAGCGGCTGCAGCGGGCGTCGGCGGCGCCGACGCTTTGCGTTGCCGGAGCGTCGTGTTCGAGGGCGCGGGGAAGGATTTCTTGCGGTCGACGGCTTCAACCGTGCGTTGGAAGCGCCGGAAGAGTGCTTCTGCGCGGATGAGGATGCTCTCCAGCTCGATGGTACCGGAAAGCTCATTGACTGTTTGCAGGTGTTCGTTAGACTTGGATGTGTGTATACCATCGCGGTAGTGGGATGTGGTGACGTACCATATTTGAGGACCTCATCGAAGCCGCGAAGCATCATGAGCGCATCTTTGTGCTTTTCGAGAATGGCCATGGCGACAAAGAGGTGGAAATTGGCCGAGTAGTAGTCGGTCCACAGTCCCTCCCAGAGACGCAACACGTCGGCCCACTCAAATTCGCGCTTGTACCAGACGAGCAGCATGCGGAAGAAGAAGAAGAAATTAGTGGAGTCACATGCTTGCAGGTGCAAGTACAGCTGCGGGTCAAGGAGCTGCACCAGGTGGTCGAGCGTTAGAAGCTGCGTGCGCATGCCGGATTGATCGCGCAGGAAGTTGCGCTCCTACATGTCGTCAGTCAATATAATGGATTTTCGTGCATTTATCGACTTACCATCCTCTCCATGAACCCAACAAAGCCCCAAAAGGCGATTGCATCATCCTGCATGACGGCATAGATGGGCGCCAGCAAATCGCTCATGCCCTGCACATACCCGAGGTCCTTGTTGTACTCGTTGTACGTCAGAAGCATGTCTTTCATCTGCTCGAGATGCACGTTCGTGCCCACGTCTGCAAAGGGTGAGTCGGGATCCGGGTGTGGGGTGTCTTCGCCGGCGAAAATGGGGACGTTGCGATCCGTACGGTGGACATCTTTCTCTACATGCCGAACCCCCAAGGATGGGGAGAAGTTAGCTACTTGAACGGTGGTTTTGCCCTGAGATTCTTCGTGGGATACATACCTATCCGGTTTCTCTGTTCGCGCCACCACTCGCTCTCTTCTTGCGTGTTGTTGCCTTCGACCATGCGTTCCCACCACGCTCCCTTCAATCGGATGTACTCGTCCCTCAAGCTGTTCAGGCTGGCGTGGCGCTCCTCTTCAGAGCTATCCCAAGTATACACGCCCAGAAGGAACAACCATGCCTCTTTCCTCACACCGTCATTTGGATCCAGTCCGCCATGAAAAATCCTCTCTTTGGCCTCGTCCGGCGTGACGTGCAGCTGACCACTGTGGGGATCAAACCAGCCTTTCCATTCCTCCATCGTGACTGGCTTTCTCTTGTCGCCTAGGCCCATATTGGCCGCCTCCATGTCTAGGATCTCAAACTCGCCCACTTCGCTTTCTTCCAACTCTAGAACATCCTTGGCCGTCCAGATGCGCTGTTTACGCTCCTTTTCGCCCTGCTCAGCAATCCCCATGGCCCAGCGGGCGAGATAGATGCGAGCGCTGTCAAACTCTTCTTGCAGCCGCTCCACTTCTGGGCTCTTCATCAAGCGTCGCACCTGCGGTGGAACCTTTGGGTTTTCCGCCACAGCCTGAGCTGTGCGTCGAGTAAAGGTCGTGACCTGCGAGAGCTTCTCCAAAAAGTTCCATCTCGCCTCTTTCAGCGCCTTTGTCATAGGATCCATGCCCCCGTCTCGATCGCGCGAAGCGGGTGATTTTGATGGCCCTGCTTCTGCGTCTTTGTTTTTTTGTGGGGTCGTAGCTTTTGGTCCGAAACCCAACTTGTCTGCGTCCGATGGCTCGATTAGATAGGCGCTAGGGTCCGCTCCTGATCGCTCGACGTTGACGTAGCGCTTTAACCACCGCAGCACCTCGTCTCCGCCCCAAAACATGCCACCACTATCTCCAAACGGGTCAAAGTTCTCCTTCGCCAGCTTCTTGCGCTGCAGTATTGTGCTCTGGCACTCGCTATCGTGGAAGAATAGTGCCGGGAAGCTGTCGCCGGCCCTAGTGTTGATAATGACGCTACCAAACCACCACCCGATGCTCGGCGGCCGCACCAGAAGTGAGTATATCTCGCTTACAGGGACGGCGAAGGCGTAAGTGCCGATCGCACTGCTATGGCTAGTAGTAGTCGGGGGCGGAGGAACGAGGTACGACTGCTTGGGGGGAGAGGACGAGTCGGAAAGGTCGACTTTGACATAAGCGTCAAGTGCGTCGCCGAGAGAGGATTCAGGTACCCAGGCTAGGAGGAGGTTGGAGGAGGCGACCGAAGAGGGCGAGCTGGGGCGGGCATCGGGGGCGGAGGTAGACTTTTGCTGGACAAGAGCGATGAAGCCGGGGATATTATCTTTGGAAGATTTGGTGGGGTGGACGTAAACCTGGAGCCTAGGCATCAGCAATGGCGCTTTCTGTGGCACCCAAGGGCATAGATACGCAGTACAGACCTTGCTCTTCGAGTAAAGCAGCTTCACGCCCTGGCCACTGGCCGAGTGGCGGATGGTGCTGTATTCTGCTTCGTCGTCGTCGCTCATGTCGTAGAAAGAGGCAGTGGGAGAGGGAGGAGCTGGGTCTGGCGAGGGCATGATGGCGAAAGGGTCGGGCCGATGGAATAGGTGGACAGCGTGACAGGAGATGCTAAGACTGATCACAAGACGAGGCAGTGGAAGGCGTCACACGGCGGCGGAAGAAGCGCGAGGTTTAGGCGGGGTGGAGGCGCGGAGGCTTCAGGGATGCTGCGGGAGCGCCGGTCGTCGAGATCACCGCCAACCGCGGCCGGCTCGATGACGCATGCAGATCGCGGGGTGCTGCGCCACATAGTCACTGCACCGCCACCACCGCTGCCAGCCACTTTAAATAGCTCGCCTCTTCGTCACTGCTACTCTCTCTGCATTGCATTGCAGACATTCAGTTTTGGACATTATTTTCTGCGGTTTGATGTCCAAATACAACTTTGAGTTCCCGACACCGGGGGGCCCACCTCACACACCTACGCCTAGAGCAGTACACACTGTAGGCAGACAGGACCCTCAAAAGTGGGCGGATTCAATAGTGTTGATCGTCACCATCTGCGAAAACTGGCGTGACCTGGCATGTTGAGACGACGATTTACGCTTGTACAACGAAACGCTAATATGCGCCAGCATAATGAGACGATGATGCTTATGCATCCGCATAGCAAATAGTCTAAAGATCGTTCAGCGACGTGAAGTCGTCATGCTGCCAGAAAAGTTAGGTAGCGCTGTCGGCATTCAAATAGGTAGAGGACTCTTTCTGGATGTTTTGCATATCTTTTCTAGACATCTTATATATCCCACGTGAGACCACGCCTACATAGGTATACAAAATACTCTCTACCCTATAGTCTTAGCACCTTCATACCTCTCTGGGGTGCTTTCGTATCCTCATACCTCTGCTATCCCAGAGAGTGCTCTCCTCGCGAAAGTTATTTTTAACATTATGTCTCGAGTTTGAGGCTGAGTCTTTCGGCCCCCAGGCCCTAAAAAAGTCCCCAAATGGCGGCCAATCAATGATGGTACACGTAGCCAATATTCATGGAGCTCAGTAAGCCGGTCGTTAGGTGTTAGTGCTAGCGCAGCGCCTCTATCACTTTGGGTCCTCAGCCCTTATCTGTATCACGTACCTCCTAAATCACCAAGGTATCTTGATAGACAGAAGCTTCTTCGCAATCAATTAAAATTTGACGTGATTGGCTTATATGTATGCATGTCGCATTCCTTTGCCATGATGGAGCACACCTGCGTGCCTGCATTCCAAGTCCCGAAAATCCCATCATGTGGTGCTCAGCCTTGTGACGATCGTCGTTGGCGGCCTAAGCACTACCCATCACTGGTCAGCACTGCCTGACTGATGCCTGGGTGTCACCGGGAGTAGCGCATTTGATGAAGATAAATAAGAATGCGGTCTCGCGGGGTGTACTTGCCTTGCACATCATTACCTCCTCCAAGGTCTCCTTTTACCTATCACCGTTTCCTAATTAATCCTTATACCTATACACTATCTTCCTCCTAAGGGCGCGCTTCCAAAGCCTTTCCACCTTTATTTTACTTCAAGAGTTTGCCCACACAATGTCAGGCTCAGCCACCATGCTCCAGCCCGCCCCAAGACCCATCGGTCTCTTTCCCGCCCACTTCGCGCGCCAACCCGAAGCGATGGTGGTGAAGGAACATTTGGTCCCGATGGCGCAAAACGATTATACCATAAAATCGGTCGAGGGCCAAACCATGTTCTACATAGAGGCCAAGTCATTCTCACTCAGTAGACGCAAGGCCTTTATGGACTTGCAGGGCAACATCTTGTTCACTATTCGGAAAGAGAATTTTTCAATTCCTCCGTGTTATTATGCAGAGGATTCAAGCGGGAAAAGAATACTCGAAGTCCAAAGCAAGTTTACTTGTACGTGATTTGCCCTAGGTTTCCGGATATGTTACTCACGATCTTTGTAGTCGGTTCCTCTAAAGCTGTGTGCAGCTTTATCGGCGTTAGCGGCAAGAGAGAAAGTCTATTCATGAAGGGAAATTTTACGGCTTCGAAGGCGACCATCACGGACGAAAGTACCAACGCGCCTGTTGCGATGATCAATAGGGATATCTTCACCGCCAGGGAGATATTTGCTGGAGTGCAGACATATGTCGTGTCAGTTGCTCCAAACGTCGACAAGGCACTCATTGCGGCCATGTGCATCTGTCTGGACGAGAGGCGCGACGAGAGGCGCAACTAGAGAAATTCCACGGGAGAGCGATGTCTGTTTTTTGGTGTTTGGTTGATACCCGGTGTCATTGTTTATACAGTATTCGTACTTCGTAGGTTGGATGGAAGGAAATGAAATGCATGGAAAGAATGGAAGCTATCACAGCCTTCTCCTGGCCAATCACAGACTGCTTCTAGAAACGTCATACCCACGGCTATCGATAACCCGCATTAACTACCCGAGAAACCATCCGTCAGTCCACTTCTCATAACCACACCTATTCCTCTACCCCGTCTGCCCTTTCATTCATGACTTGGCACACCTACAGATGACCGCCGGCCCAATGCGGTGCATGTCGCGACCATTCCGCAGCCTCGCGCGCACGCACAAGCTCAGCTCCAGGCAGGCCATCACTCCCGCTATCGCAACTGCCCGTATATCCGTTCGCCCGTTCGCCAAAGTACAGCAGCCCGAGGGCACCGAGAAGGGAGAATGGTTCAGCGCGTCGCATCCTACCCCGCTGCCGGCGGAACACAAGGCCGAGGGTGGAAAACCGCCTGACGAGCGCACACTAAAGCTGGGCAAGAGTACGTTGACCTCTCCATGTGTTTGCGATGGAGCCAGGAACTAATGGGCCGATGTAGCAATCCGGATCCTCCACGAGCGCCTCCCCACCCTTCTTGCATCGCCTCTTCCCCAGGAGATCCTGTCACCACAAATTACGCTCCGCTTATTTCCGTCGACGCACCCACATCTTCCCAATGTCAGTGGTCGCATAGCATATACGGCAGCTCTTTGGACAGCGCCCGTTGCTTGGGGCCGCGTCCCCGTGGTGGGCAATGTGAGGCTCGACGTAATGTCGGAGCGCATGGCGCGGAACGGCGACGGCGGCGGACCCGCCAATTACCGGCACGAGAAGCTTATCGTCAAGTGGAAGACATGCGGGAAAACTAGGGGGAAGGGGGTTGGGGCGCTATACCGAGGAATTTCAGCAGGCGAGCAGGTTGACAAGATCACCGAGTTCCTGGGCGGGGATGCGCGAGACGACGAAGAATTCCAAGGGCTATTTATATTCGAGTTCGACGAGGAGGGCAGGGTCGTTACGCACACGATCGAGCATGCGGAGGAGGGAAACAGCTGGGACAAGATGGCGAGGGTGATTAGCGTCACGGATTGGCTGCTGGGCAGGGCATGGGGCAAGCGGGAGCCGACGGGCCTGGCGCTGGGATACTGCAGGAATGAGGGTGGAAGGATCCATGGGATTGACGGGAGGAGATGATGGTTTTACTGTTGTACTGTACCTACACACTATCAAAGCCTCTCCGCCCTTCATGTGTGTGACCAGCGTGCATCGGAGGCTCGTGAACGAGAAGCGTTACACGGCAGCTGTCGGGCTTGCTGGATGGCAGCCAACAATTTGCCGGCAAGTCAGTCACGCATGCATGCGAGCCCGCCCCGTGCACGGCCTGGCTATCCGCCTCGCGCCAATTCGACCGGCAACGCCAGAGCTCACCATCATCGCTCACCACCCACGTCCGCGCACAGCTCCGGAGCTCTCCTTCTCCACACGTCGCCCGACTCCGCCTCTCTCTCTCCTCTCATCCCCATCCGCCCAGAGCGCGACGTCCGCGTGCACCCCTTTGCGCGACCGACCGCTCTCCCTCTGCAAGCTGGGCTTCACCCTTGACCCTGACGTACTCGACGACTCCGCCCGCCCATCCGCCCACCCATCGCATGCTGCCCGCTCCTGCAGCCTAGCACAACATCATGGCCGACCCCTCAGCCAACATGGAGTTGAGTGCGTCATGTCCCCCCTATCTCGCCCTTGTGCATGCTGACATTGCGCAGACAGTCCACTCAACCTCACGCCCGAGGAGAAGCGCATTTTCGGTGAGCTCTTCCGCCAAGCCGACACTGAGCAGATGGGCGTTGTTACCGGCGAGGTTGCCGTCAAGTTCTTCGAGAGGACGAAGTTGCCCCCAGCAGTCCTGGGAGAGGTGCGTTCAGCCCAGAGTTAACCATGGCTCCAATGCTGACGGCGCCGACGTCGCGATACAGATCTGGCAGATCGCCGACACAGAGAACAGAGGCCTTTTAACTTCATCGGGCTTCTGCCAGGTTCTTCGTCTGATCGGCCATTTCCAAGCCGGCAGGCAACCCAGTCCTGAGCTAGCCTTTCGACGTACGTCTATCCCCCGTTATCCTCCACTTCAAAGGCACGATCTCTGACAAGCGTGCAACAGCTGGCCCTCTCCCGAAGTTTGACGGCGCACAGCCAGTTGGCACTCCCACACCTGGCCCTATCCAGCCCCAGATGAGCGGTGGGCCTATCCGCGTCCCTCCGCTGACGGCCGACAAGGCCGCGCAGTATGCCGCGCTGTTTGATAAGTCGGGTCACCAGAATGGCGTTCTGCCAGGTACGTCGAGAATTCGAGAAAGTTCTCAGATATAAGCATTGACAGTCGCAATAGGAGAATTGGCGAAGAATATATTCGAAAAGGCGAGGTTACCAAACGAAACACTTGGCCGCATCTGGGCCCTCGCAGACACAGAGCAGCGTGGCGCACTTGGAGTTACCGAGTTCGTCATCGCCATGCATCTGATCGCCTCATACACGAGCGGTGCTATGAAGGGTCTGCCCTCCAACCTTCCAGCTGGTTTGTACGAGGCCGCTAGCCGACGCGCGCCCCCCGCAATGCGCCAACCACCTCCAGCCGCTCCAATTCCCCGCCAGCTCAGTGGAGCTGCCGCAGGCCGCACACAGAGCCCTCTGGGCCGCCCAGCATTTGCGACTCCTCCGCAATCTGCGCAGCCTACTGGCAACGATTGGCTGATTACGCCCCAGGAAAAGGCGTCCTATGACAACCTTTTCGCTAAAGTCGATACTTTGGGCCGCGGCTTTCTCACTGGTGAGCAAGCTGTCGTGTTTTTCAGTGATTCCGGCTTGCCCGAGGAAGTCTTGGCGGCAATTTGGGATTTGGCAGACATCAATTCCGAGGGACAACTGAACAGGGACGAGTTCGCAGTCGCCATGTACTTGATCCGACAGCAGCGGCCCAAGCCCGGTCTGGCATCGCTTCCGCCTAGCTTGCCACCTATGCTTGTGCCTCCGAGCATGCGCGGCCAAGCTCGACCGCAGACACAGGCTGGAGCAGAGGCATTTGGCACTAACTTTCCCCAACCTCAAGCTCCTCCACAACCTCCACTCCCCAAATCGGCATCGGAAGACTTGTTTGGTCTAGATGCTTTCTCCGCCCCTGCACCGGTGCAACCACAGTCTACTGGCGGTTCGGCTGCTGGCTTTACTGCTGACCCATTTGGGAACAAAGCTGCTTCCCCAGCCTCACCAGGGAGGGTTACTTTCCAGCCTACGCCACACAATCCTTCCAACATCTTTAAGCCGTTTATGCCTTCCTCTTCATTTGGTCAAACTCTGACAGCGCAAGGGACCGGTCAATCCACTGGTTCTCAACCTCGTGCTCCGCCTCCCCAAGTTTCAATAGAGGACGACCTTCTTGGGGACAACGACCCAGAAGTCAGCAAGAAGCTGACAGACGAAACTTCTGAACTTGCCAACATGGCCAATGCTGTCGGGACTCTGCGCAATAACATGCAAGAGGTGCAAAACAAGAAGATCACTACTGAGACCGAGCTCACGGGCTCTAGTGCTCAGAAGCGCGACCTCGAACTTCGCCTGTCTCAATTCAGGACTCAGTACGAGGAGCAGATCAAGGTTGTGAAATCTTTGGAAGATCAACTGACTACTTCCCGAAATGAGACTAGGAAGCTCCAGCAGGAGTTTGCTATGATTCAGGGAACGTACCAGGATCTCCAGACGCAACATCAACAAGTTTCTGGCTCTCTGCAGGCTGACCAACAGGAGAATGCCAGCCTCAAGGAACGCATTCGCCAGATGAACGCAGAGATCGCTCAGCTCCGTCCTCAACTGGACAAGATGCGCTCCGACGCACGCCAACAGAAAGGCATGGTTGCAATCAACAAAAAGCAGCTAGCCACAAATGAGGGCGAGCGCGACAAGATCAAGAATGAGATGAATGATCTGACTCGTCAGGCACAGCAGAACCGTCGCGACTCTGAAGCCAGGCCAGGATCCTCAGCGGCCGCTGCCAGTCCCGCACCGTCGAACGCCAGCCACAGTACTAACCCCTTCTTCAGAAGGTCGCCCCAACCCCAGGCTGAAAACACCATGTCCCCCTCTGGCTTCTCCCGCGAACAGACTAACTTTGACAACTTCTTCGGTCCCTCTATCTCCCCACAACCTGGCGCCGCCCCATCGACTTCTTTCAAACAGGAACCGAATGTTCCGGCTTTCTCTGCTCCATCAGGACCTTCAGTACAATCTTCTGAGCCAGGTGTGCCTACCCCTTCAACTTCTCCTCTCTCTTCATACCATGAGTCTCCGCGTGGTGGAGAGCCGCCAGCTCCTCCGGAGTCCCGGCAGTTCTCGTCCAGCATCCTACCTATCCGCGAAGGCATCAACCGCAACGAGTCTTTCAACTCTTCGGTCAAGGCCACTGCTCCATCGAGCCGATACGGAGGCACTGGTAACGAAACTCCGGTGGCTCCTGGATCCCCCTACAATGGATTATACAAACCAGCCTTTGAGAGGACTGAGACTAATCGCACAGACTTTACCTCACCATTCAACCGCAACCTTAGCGCTTCCCCTGCCGTGAGCGCGACGAGCGAGGCTGCCAAGTCTGCACCTCAAGCCGAAGAACACAAGGATTCGTTCTCATTCACCGGTCCATCACCAGCCGCCACAGATATGCCTGGCGCATTCCCCGATATTAGCACCCCGATCCAACCTGAGGTCACTGGCCAAAGCACCAGGAGCAACCAAAGCAAAGGCAGCTTGAGCTTCGGCCAGCGCAATGATCCTTTCGGTCCACCCAGAAGTGGTTCTGCTGCCAAGGTTGACTTCGACGCCGCATTCGCCGGCTTCGGTTCGGGTCGTCAGTTCCAAGAGAGACAGAACACTGGCTCTTCTATGAACGGCTCAGTTGGTTCTGCTGCTGCGTCAAAGTTTAACCAGGAGTTCCCCCCTATTGAGAATCTCAATGTTGAGGATGACAGCGACTCGGGCAGTGAGCGCGGCTTTGATGACAACTTTGTTCCCTCATCTCCTCAACAGCAGAGGGGCGAGTCTAGACCTGGCACCAGTGGCAAGGAAGGAGCTGGGGACGATTTCGCCCAGCAACGTCTGCAGCCCACTCAGTCGGCTTCAAGCACAACTGAGCTTCCCACGCCTAACGCGCAGAAGCCCCCGCCAACCTATGAGCAGACCACCGGAAACCAAGGTGGCGTCAGGGAGTCGGATGGCTTCCCTCAGGAATTTGGCGGACTTCTTCCTTCCCGCCAAGATCCAACGGCTCAGCCGCAGGGTTCGCAATCCCAAGAGAAGCCCCAGACACAAGGTCAGATGCTCTTTGGCGGGTTCAGCGCCGCTGGCAAGGCTCCACCTCCTTTCTCCGCCACGCCTTCGAATGCTGCAACGCCATCGTCCACCGTCGCTTCAGATGCTTACCATTCCGCAGTGTCCGATCAAACCCCGCAAGCCTCGCGCCAATCGTTCGGTGACGACTTTGACTCCGGCTTTGATGACCTTGCTGAAGCCAAGGACGACGCTGGCCAACAAGACGATGACGACATTTTCTCGCCTCACCATCGTGAAGGCCTTGACGAGTTCAACCCAGTTTTCGACTCTCCTGTTGCCAGTAAGAGCAACACCATGCAAAGCCAGGCCACCCCCACCAACCAGGCTGGTCACAAGGCCGATGACTCTTTTTCCGACTTTGAGCATTTGACCCAGAGCTTTGCCAGCACGCAGGGCAAGGCACCAGCTCAAGGGGCTGTCGCCACCAGCCACGATTGGGATGCTATTTTCAGCGGACTCGAAAGCGCACCTGGCTCGAGCGCGCAGCCCACCGCCGAGAACAGCCAGATGCTAGGTGTAGGCCAGGCCACTGGTGACAAGAGCGCTGAGACTGAAAAGCCGCAGCTGGGTCGTGCGTTGAGCGCCGGGACGGAGCACGATGATCCGATTCTGAAGAACTTGACTGGCATGGGTTATGCAAGGGGTGATGCTCTGGCGGCATTGGAAAAGTTCGACTATGACATCAACAAGGTATGTCAAGTTTAACTTACTGATATGGGATTTCCGGTGAAGAGAATGGATGAGGTGCTGATGAGTAAACGATAGGCGGTCGAGTTTCTTTCTTCTGGACAGTAGGATCTCTCACTGAGCCGACTGGACTGACTACCATGTCACCTAGGTATGTCTGTTTGCCGCTCGCTGGTCAGCTTTATCAGAAGGACTGGACATGATGCTGACGGTTTTCAAATTTCAGGCTCTCGATTTTCTTTCACCTAGGCAGCAGCCTCCTTCTCGTTCGCTTCCCCAACCACCTCCGCTGGTGATTCCGTCTTCGGCCATCAATGCCTCGCCGTCTGTGCGACGGTTAAAACGAATGTCCAAGGTGGCGTCTTTCCGCGATTTGGGGGAGAAGCGGAGAGGGGATGACTTGGCTCCGCCGAAACGTTTCCCTTCACCGTGAGGCATCGAGATCCCCATACGATCTCTGGATGTTCTGCTCACCCTAGCACACTTACTCTCCTTCTCCCAGTCTTTTATTTCCTTTGTTTTTGAGCGCTTACAGAACCCTCGTGGTTGCTATGCATGCTGCCTTCTTCATTTCTTGTGCGTCATCGCTTGCCATTGTGGGGTAAAAGACCAGACAGACCTTAGCACATTGTGAGCATAGGGACGGCCTTTTTTCGTTGTTGCTTCGGTTCGGATTTTCGAATATTACTTTCGTTGCGGTTTTCCTTTCTTATTTTTTCTCTCCTCCTTTCTAATACCTTACAACATGGGATCCGGACAAGGATGTCTTTGAGCGTTCTCATATACTGTGATGGCCCCGGTGTGTCTCTGTGTCCTGTGTTTTTACTTTCACTTTTCCTGGTTCGCAACTTTCGCGCTCGTTGTTTTGGTGAATCACCTCTTAATACAACACTTTTTGATGGCAATAGTTAAGTTATGCCTCCGAGTTATTGTAGTGTATGTAAAGGGCGCGATATGCATGAGCCCTGCTACATACGTTGGTAAATGTGCAGCCGTGAAGGAAGTGTCCTGCTCTGCTTGCTCTTCCTGGTCTTCATTTAAACCTTCCTAGCGACGCACGAAAGGCGCCGGATAATTTCACCCCTATAATAGGTAATAGCTAGAACTATTTTAGTTAAGCTTTGTATTTGTATATTCGTTTGCTCCTAACGTCGTTCACCGTGAAGCGAACCTCACCGTGTACTACGTAGCGAGCGATCTAATCAGAACACAGCCTCGTTTGGTGGGTGGCCCCTCTCGTTGACATCAACACACGCAAATCACCACTAAATCGTTGCTTTTAGGGAGCCCATCTGATTGGAGCGCTCGCTACACGGTGAGGCTCGCTTCACGGTGAACGACGTTACTCGCATAAAGTTGTATGGTTACACAACCGTGCATTAGTAGCGTGGGTCGATCACGTTGGGTGGTGGAAATAGCCAGAGGGGGTGGTAAAATTATCCGCCGCCCATACGAAAACCTCTTGCAGTAGTATAAGTGTATAGAGGAACGAAGGTGCGAAAGTATTATACGAAGGTATATAATAAACAAAAAAGATGACGGTATTACCATACTACTTCGTAGTATAATGGTATGGGGTTGGCGAATTATCCGGGGCCTTTGTGATTGGCTGGCGATGGCGCGCTACAACACGTGAGTGTTGAAACCGTTGCGACGTTATCCGAAGCCAAATTCAACCTCATCTCATTCCGTCTCATTCTTGGTCGAGGATCGCTCATGCCAATCAAGCCGAACCACCTTGAGTACCTAATGTTGTAATCACCCGAGACTTCGAGAAACGTAGGACTGTGGCGGTGAACCCAGCGTGACAGCTGTGGTTGAGAAGTTTTGATCTGAGAGTTAGCATATTGGATAGCACTGCTAACGGCTTGGAAAAGGGTGAGATGTTATTATTGTGAATGCTTTTGTTGAAGTATAAGGATACTTTTTCAGCTTTTGTTTTGATTAACACCTTCGGAAAATATTGCAATATGCATGATGAAACAAATCTCTTCTTTTTTTCTTTATCAGGTAGGAAACCAATTCCAATAGCTTTAAAGTGTTCTTCTATCTCGATGCTCTAATACACAATTTCATCTTGTCCATCGTATATCTTCTCTAAACAATCGCCTTTATGCCTCGATGCACTCTATCATTCAAAAACACCACCCTTGACCCTTTTAGGGGGATTTGGAAAACAATGGGAGCCTAGAAAAATGCTGGCGTAATGGCCCAAGCGGATTGACGATGATGAAACGTTCATGGCTGGTCGACGCGCTCGATGAATCACTTAGCCGCACTCGCCGCCGACACCCTGGAGTCTAGATATTCGCCTAATTGATCTCTTCGCAGGGACATTCAGGTCAAAAGTTCGCGATCACAGTCGCTACCGGTCGACACCAGTCGCTACCGGTCGCTACCGAAGATGCTGATCAAGATTTCCAGGCGTTTAGATCACTCCGGTTGTGATTCCCGTTGAGCTGGGGGGTTGGCGCTCCACTTCCCCGGACTACCACGGGTTCCCGGACTCGCGACCGGATTTCAGGGTCACGCCCCACCACGTTGCAATGGCTCAGCCAGAGTCTTTGCATCATGTTGTCGCTTTGCAAGCTATCACGCAAGCTGCTGCGCGCAGTATAAAGCCATTCCCTCCCCCTTCCCCCCTTTCTTCTCTTCACGTTTCGTCGCCTCGATTGAGTACACGAAACTTCTCGAAAAGTAAGACTCTCATGCCCCATCTTCTTTCTGCTGTGCCTACACTCTATGAACCTGCTTGCTAACACTCTGCTCTTATAGGCTTTATTGAATCCAACAATTTTCGAAGCTTTTCGACGACTTATAAGAACCCTCCCCCCTCAACTTCTTTCAGTAAGTACTCCCTTGCGTTGCGCATTCGTTTTGAACATTTTTGCTAACATTAATCTTATAGACACTATCATAATGTCTTTCTTGGACATTATTTCATGCGGGTTGATTAGGTCTAAGCCTAAGTACTCTTTCGAGTACCCTACGTCTCCCATTCAACATGGGAGTCGGCCCGCTAGCGGGGCCTCGTTGCGACGTGCTGTAAGTCCCTATCCTACTTCATGATTTTCACATTGACTATGCTGACACTTATCAGACGCGCGTGAAAATGCAGCGGCCGTGATTCGAGCTGCGTTGATGAGGCTGGCAGGCACCAGTCAATGATTCTTCGTGTGGGAAAACGGTGACCTCTTTTGAGACGCCGGCCAAACCGTTCTCTAGACACATTCTTTGAGACGACCACCTAGTGCTATAATCACATTCGTAAGTCCTGCGCCCCTTGCCGGGGGTCTCTACGGAGGGCGTCCTTTCATTGGCGCTGCGGGCTGCAACGGAGGATGCATTTGCGTAAGAACGAACGTCACGGCGCCCTATCATTCGTTTAAAGGGTGTCCGTGAACTAGTAGTCTCCTCTGGCGTGCCGAAGTAGAGTAACCATCGTTCGTTTTGGTGCTCGAAAAGGCCGGGGATCAAAATCCTACTCTACACCTCCTCGCGGTGGTCCCTGGGCAACAACCTTTATGGTTGGCCAAGTAGAGAGGTTTCGCAGCGCATCGTGCTGTTCAATTATCGTTCTCACCATGCACACTCAGCTCTCTTTGCACATCACGACCATCCTAGTCTTTAAGCTTCTTTGTCGCGCATCTTCGGTCTCGAGTCGCATTCACAGCAAGTCCGCAAGGCTCCATGCGACCAGTCTCCGCGACACTTCGATCATCAACCCGTAAGCCCTCCGTTCCTCCACGTCGCTCCTGCCATCGCATACACTAACACTCCTCTGTCCTGCACGCTCGCATTGCCCTCCATCCGGGCGCAAAGCTGCTCGGCCCCCTCGGAATGTCCAGTATGTACCTCCCGCTTCATCCATCCGAGCGCTCATCGACCTGGGTTTCTTGTCTGACTTCTCCACTCCGAAAGGTGATGTTTTTAGCCATCGACAGCGCTATGCGCATTCAAAGGTAGTCGTAGATAGAATCAATCTTGTTTGTCTCCTTTTACCTATATGCGTGATGTCGATGTGCATTTGTTTCGCAGTGAGGCCACACCTGCATAGGTATATGACTTAATCTGTACCCTATAATGTTAGCACCCCTATAATCCTATAGGATGCTTTCGTATCCTCCTATCCTTTTATTCTAAATTCTCTTGAATTTGTCCCGTGCTTTGTATGTGTACCCCCGCGAAACTTGATAAATGACCTTATATCTTCGTATAATTTTATTCTTATACCCCCGTGTATTACATCGGCTATTTTGGATGTTTTTATCCTAATCTCCCTTAAGATAATCTTGTATATTTTGTATAGCAGAATCTTCGTAGCTTTATAAATACCTTTACACCCTCGTATCTTTTTATTTATATACTCGTGTGTAGTATATCCACACCCTCGTACCTTTATGCCCTCGCGCCCTAATGCTCCTGTACAATTATCTCTATATAAGTACTCTTGTGCCTTTATATCTTTACATCTGTATATCCTTATGTCTTTTTCATTGCTGTAAAGGAATAATATAAATTATTATTACGTGGAAACAAGCACCATCACAATAGAATAATAACATATAGTAGCGTTTTCTACGTAGTGGTAACAGACACTGTTGCACAGGAAGAGTAAAGAGTATTAGATTTGCATAGTGATGATGATAATCATCGCTCCGCTGTAGCTACTGAAGGGACAGATGGCTTGCAGGTTGATGCTTGAAGTGGCGTAGATGTGTAAGGTGGGAACCCGGTCAGCGGTTCAAATTTATAGTGTGGCTTGGTTATGATCAAGTCGCAGAACAAACAGCCAGGGACTGGATGTCTGCTTGAATGGGTTTTGATTCTATTCCTTATAAACATCGTTGTCTCGTTAGCTTTGAATTATGCATGACGGTGACGAACGTTAATAAGTAAAGAGGCGAAGGGTTGTAGGTGATATGTTAACTTGTTGGGGCGGAAACAGCGACATGATGGCCGCAGGGATGGATCGTGGCTGTTGTTTCCATTTTACCAGCCTCCCGCACCATGAAGAACATCCGTGACGTCGGAGCTCCTCCCGAACAGGGCGGAGTCAGCTCTTTTCTTGCCGTAACCTCGATACGAAACGAAGGCATCCAAAAACCATGCCGGGCATGGGAGACTCGGACTCGACCATCGCTCCACGCGCCATGCGCTCCCGCCTCTTGAAACTCCCTTCAGAGTTGCGACTGCTCATCTACGACTTTGTCATCTTCTGGCCCGACAGTCTTACCATCGCAACCGATGTGCAGACGGGTGTACAGCCCAGCACGCTCACCGACAGCGGCTACGAGAGCGATGGTTCATCATCGGATGCCGACGGCACCAACGGCGACGGCTGCCAGGTTCCAGGCCTCCCGTCAACCCACGTGCCCGTCATTCGGGGTGGCTACCACCCGGGCCTGCTCAAGCTCTCCATCGCTACACCGCCGTCGCGAGATGCACCGGCCAACACCTGCACGGACGAAAACCGAGACGAAAATCCCCCACCGTCTGTGCGCCTCCCGCCTGCCGCGCCCGCGGCCCTTCTCCAGACGTGCCGCTACATCAATGCCGAGTTGACCTGGCACCTCCAGTCGGTACGGAACCGCGATCGCGGTATCGCCCTCTATCTCACCTATCCGTATGGCATCCTAGTCTTCCACGCCCTCTGCCCTGCGCTCCTTCGGCTGGTCCGGAGCGTACACATCAGCGGTCTTTTCGCCTATCCCAAGCCTCAAAATGTCCCTGACATTTTCGTGGGTCGGCCCGCAACACAGTACTCGCACCCCGCACACATCGCACCATCCGTTACCGATGCGGCCAACCATGCGTTCCGGCGTCTGCTCCTCTCAACCTTCAGCCGACAACCGCGCTTCCCTCTGAATAAGCTCGAGATGCGCGTCTACTTCCCAGGCGAAGGCCATGCAGCCATTTGGGGCCATGCGTCAAGCCCACTGCCGCAGGCCATGGCGAATATATGCGGTGGCATCATGGATAGCTCGGTGTGGACTGGCAACAGAGGCATTGGTGCCAGCCTTGTGGTGACGCCATGTCCCGACAGGCGTATCCTCGTACAGAAATGGAAGCGGTTTGGGTCTGGTCAGGAGGAGACGGAGGGCTTTGTCATCAATAAAGAATGGCCGAAAAGGGACACCATCTCGCCAGAAGGAAGGGCGAAGCACTACTTGTAGCATGGCTGTGGACGAGCTCATGATGATGGCTTTGACGATGGAAAGGAGTGAATATCCGGGCATAGGTCATTGATCATCTTCGATGGTGGATACTTAGACTGGACATAGCTTTTACGACTCATGAAGGTAGTCTGAGGATCTGTATCAGGTCCGGAAGCACGAGTAGATATCAGTATGATTCATGACAAAATTGCAAATTTCAATTTGCGTGGCCGTTTTGGGTGCGAATATGTACTACCTGGAGATTTGTGCAAAGCATATTCTGGAGCTCTGGACGTTTCTATAGCCACATGACTTAAGTCGATCAGACCTTGTTGAGGCGCAGCGTGTTCTTAGGTGAGACAGTTGTGGCTTCAATTCTGCACCGCCACAGCACATGACGCAATCGAGCGGCAAGCGGGCGGCCACTTTCCACCTCCGCGACGTTGCGGAACAGTACCTATAAAGCTTCCCTATCCTTTAAACCTCTCGCCCGCTTTCGCAATCCGACATTACTTAAAAGCCCATCTACGCCACCTACACAAACTCTTTCGAAAACCTCCTCACCATGGCCGACTACGCACCACCTCCAGTAAGTCCTACCCCACTTCGCATCCTGCGCGCCAAGTGTTCTGATCGGCGCTGACAACGCAACTCCAGGGCCCACCGCCGCCAAAGGTTCCTGAGGGCTGGGTTGCCCAGTGGAATGGACAGTACAAGGAATGGTTCTACGTGAACACCTACACCAAGAAGTCGCAATGGGAGAGACCGACCGAACCTGTCTATCCTCCGGGCGAGTCTCCAATTTCCGCGCCCGATGGCCCCCCTCCGTCCTACTCTCAAGGCGCAGCGAGACCTGCGCCTACTGAGAAGGGCGGCTACCTCTCCAGCAACAACCCATACGGTCCAGGCGCGTCGGGCGGATCGAGTTCGCACAGCATTGCCGAAGATGAAAGACTGGCGCGCCAGCTGCAAGCCGAAGAGGACGCACGCGCACAAGGCCGTCCCACGAGCAGAGGGGCGGCGGATGGCTACTACAACCAGGGCGGTGCTCCCGGCTACGGGCAGCCTTCACCGTACGGCCAGCAGTCACAGTCCCCGGCTCAGGGTTACCCCCAGCAGCTCCCGCCGCGCGATGACAAAGGAAAGTCAAAAGGCGGGTTTCTAGGCAAGCTGCTCGGCAAGGCTGGTGGCTCGCAGCAACACTACGGACAACAATACCCACACCAGCAACCTCAGTATCAGCAGCAATATTACAGCGGTCCGCCGCAAGGCCAGTACGGCTATGCGCCACAGCAGGGATACTACGGTCAGGGTGGCGGTTACGGCCAGCCACAATACATACAACAGAGACCTCAGAAGAGTGGCGGTCTAGGCGCCGGTGGGGCCGCCGCGCTGGGTGTAGGTGGTGGTCTGCTGGGTGGTATGCTGCTGGCAGACGCCATCGAGGACCACGACGAGCATGAGTACGATCAGGGCTACCAGCAGGGCTACGACGATGGTAACGATGGTGGTGGAGATTTCGGCGGCGGAGACGACTTCGGTGGGGACTTCTAGAGTCGAGGAGTCCATGTACGATGCTTGACGGATACACAACTGGTTGATTTATATCACGAGTGAATGAGCGATTGACTGGCTTTTCTTTTTACCTAGGCATTCAGGTTTTAGTAGTTGACTTTAATTTCTCCAGATTAAACATGGTCAGCGTCTTCTCTAAAAACGCGGTGTTCCCAGGCCGCACCTTCCTTTGTATGCACCAGCAAAAAGTACTTCGTCTGCAACAAGATCTTCTTATCAAGTCTCTTGTACATCCTCCACATCGACATCGATAACACTTTAGGGCTTGTTGCCAACCTTCCCTTCACGTTCAAAGTTTCCTCGCCTCGAAGCATCCGATCCCTTTGCTTCACAAGTGCTCCCATATTCACACACGCCGGGGTTTTCAGAGAACTCGGAAGAAAGAGATGTGGTGAGAAGCTCCAGGACGCAAAGGAAAAGGGGAGGTTTGCCACGTGAGGCAATTCTGTGGTCCCAAGAGACGGGTCTACGAATTCTAGCTCCACTAGGTTTCCTGTGAGCAGACCAGCGGCAATCGGCCACCTTTTCCGGTATACTTTCAGGAGGTCGCACGCAAAACTTCTACAATCTGGGCAACTTGCGTCTTGTCAAGGCATCACAGGCCTTGAAATCACTCAGTGCGACACTTGGATTCTGCATCAGCACGCTACTGCACCCCTCCATCGATCGAGCTTCTGTCCCTTGGCCGTTCAAGCTAGTCAGCAGAGTACGAGTACAACTAAATCTTGCAAGCGCACAATGCAGTTTTCTCAGAACCCCTCGCCCACGATCTCGCTCATACTGGTCCCTGTCTGCGCTTTTGCATGCCTTGTTATCACATGCAAACAAACCTATAATAGTGTCCAGGCCTGTAGGAGAAAAAGGGATGCGAAAAAGGAAGCAATGGAAGCAATTAAAGCAGCAGAGGACGAATGGGAAATGCAGCGACTACACACAGAGGGAGAAGGCTTCGCGAATGGCACTGGAAGCGTCGAAAGCAGCGGAAGCGAAAAAAGAGCAGTTGAGGAGGCAACCGTCGCGTTTGGAGAGACAAGTGGGAGAGGTGAGGGAACATCCAATATGGAACGGTCACTGGGCATACAGCGTTTGAGGGGTTACATGAATGCTGCGGCTGAGCCGCTGCCTCCAGATGACGGGATTGGACATGACGGGATTGGTCAGGCACCAACCAATGCGACCTCATCGTGGGAAACACTATCCTCAGTTTAGAACCAGCGGATGAAAATTGTTCTTATTTCAATCATCTACCTCAGCAAGAGACACCCGTTCCTACCTACTCAGGAAAAAAAAAAAAAAAAAAAAAAAAAAAACACCCCATCACCGCAACTACCGTTTTACTTTCCACGCACCTCAGCCTTCCAATGCATTCAAGCACACAACTCCATCACCATCCCCTCTCAAGTTTCAGCAACACATTGCTCGAACTACCTCCATCTCCCAATCTCCTCTTCTCAACTCATCCTTAAAGAAACAATCAGCCAAAAATGAGCGTCCCCATCGCCGAAGCCGCCACCATCGTCCTCGCGATTGTGATACCAACGGTTTTGGTCCTGACCGTTACGCGCTACACGGTCAAACGCGCAAGGAATGGCGCGAAGAGGGCAGTGAGAAGAGTGAGAGGGCGGTGGAGTAAGCGTGGGGGAAACAAAGAGGTATGGAAGAGGTGGTGGAGAGAAAAGGGGCCATGGGGTAAGTGGAGTAAAAGTGGAAGGACGGAAAAAGAGAGTGTGGGTGAGCGGGGATGTGCGTGGTAGCGGTCGAATTGGCAGTGAGTCCAACCTATCTACACGGCTTTCCTTTCGGCGAGGTGGTTGGCTGACTGGCCAGACTCGCACCTTCCTCTCTCCACTATCGATTCCTCTCATCATCAGTCCCCTCCAACCATACACCTCCGCACACGCATACGCATGCGCACCCAACCCCATCCCCACCACAACCGCACACCGAAACCACACTGCAATGGCTCCGTTGATAGCGATCCTCATTCTTTTCTCCCTCTTCGGCGTCATCTTCCTGGGCCTCTGCGCCCGCCCCTGGACGCACCGCCTCAGGCGCCTTCGCCGGCTGCCTCACCGGTCTGCTTATATGCTGCGACGGGGCATGGTGGGCAAGAGCATGGAGACATTGGCGAGGCTTGAGAGGGGGGATCTGATAGCGGGAGGTGATGGGGCTGGGATTGATGGGGGAAGCAGTGAGGTGAGTGAAGTGTTTCCTTGTGGTGGGTATGGTGTAGGTGATGCTGATGTGTGGGTAGGTTATGTGGCGACAGTGGCGGCAGCAGGGGGGTCATGTGAGGAGTTGGACTGTTTGAATGGTTGATGGGTAGGATGATTGATCTTCCTCTTCCTCTTTCTCAACTTTCGCTCCCTTTTCCCTACACTTCTTTCTCGACACTGGCATCGGCATCGGCGCATTGGATGCAAGCAAGACCGCAAGATTGTGCGAATGGTCTGCGGTCCTTGGGTTTAGTTGGGTCTACATCGTCACTGGGTGTTGGGGCCGAATGCATGCGATTGTAGTTCTCGGGTCGTGGTTCAGGGTCCTGTTCTGATGCGATGCTGTCGGGGAGGGATTGGTCCTGTCATACATCCGAGAATGCATTCGTACGCCTTGGCCTTGCTCATGGGATTTGGTATGGGGCTGCGCTTGATGCTTCCTTCTCTCTTTCTTCTTCACTATCTCCTCAAATTCCATTTTACTGTTACCTCCGCCCGCACACCAACGGGGCTTTCCAGCATTGGGACGCGCTCGTATCTGTGCTCGTGATTCAGTTTTTGGTGAGGTTGACATAGGAAACGGAGATAGGTTCGAGTGTTGGTCCTGGTCTTTTGGGCAGAGAAGACCAGGCTGTTCATCTATAACCTCGATTGTTTGCTAGCTTATTTTGTAGCAGTCCTACATGTCCGAAACAAGTCTATTATATTAATCTAGTACAAAAATCTCGCTTTTGCCTTTCGCTTTCTATTTGCATCAACGCTATAATAACAACATAAACAACAACAAACATCAACCTACATCCACCGGCTCGGGCTCAAACTCGAGATATTCGCGCTCTTTGCCTTCCCTTCCCACACAATCTCACTAACGAGTTTTCCCGTCCCCGGACCATTCTGAATGCCCCAGCACGTGTGTCCAGCCGCCATAACCAGCCCCTTGACACCAGGAACAGGGCCGATCATGGGGCCGCCACCGCCTCGGCTCACGTTGGGCAGGTAGCACGCCTGACGCGCCGTAACCTCACCGTCGCGCAATTCGTCGCTGATGGCACCCACCTGGTCGATGACTTCCTGACAGCGCTGCGCATCGACCTCGACGTCGGCGGTCGTGGTGGGTAGCGGCACCAGCGTGTCGCCCTCGCCACAAGCGTACACTTCCTGGAAGGGGCGGGCGTAGATCTCGGGCGCGACGGGCATGGAGCCGGGGATCGCGATGCTGGTGAAGAGCGCGTAATTCGACACATCCCGCGTCGGGCGGATGGTCACGCTGTGCGCGCGCAGGGCCGAGATGGGCGCCGAGGGCCAGACATTCCGCGTCCAGGGGCCGGCGGACACGATTACACTGTCGGCGGGGATGGTAGTCTCGGTGGTGGAGTCTTTGGGCGTATAGCTCACACTCTCGACGGCGTTGTCGCTGCTCTGGTTGATCCGCGTCACGCTGCCCAGCACAACTTTGACACCCCGCTCTTCGGCCAGCGATGCCATGCTCGTCGTGAACTGGTAGGGGTGCACCTGGGCCGTGGTGCTGGGGTCGCCCATCTCCTCATAGGCGCGCACGCCCTCAGGTAGAACCCAGTCGAGATCTGCGGGGACTCCAGCCTTGCGCAGTAGCGCAATCGCTTCGGGCGTGCGCTTTTGCAGGCTGACGTGGGCGCCGTCGGCATCATTGCTGGCTGCGGATTTCTTGTTGCTGTTTGCCTTGCGCCCGATGGCATCAAGTTGGCCGCAGTGCACGCCGCGGTATCCCCAGCGCTGCGGGCCGTCGTACTTTTCGGCGAGATCCTTGTGCAAGCGGTAGGAGAGTGGAACAATGGCTGAGGGATAGGCCCACAGGGCGAGCAGGCCGCCGGCTTTGCCGCTCGCACCGCCGGCGATCTGGGTGGCTTCGAGGAGGGTGATGGTAGTGGTCTGAGGGTCGAAAGAAGGGTGGTGCGAGAGGAAGTAGGCGCTCGTGCTGCCGACGATGCCGCCGCCGACAATGACGATGTTCTTTGGGGGCTGTGATGGCGCCATAGTGGTGGCGATTGAAGCGATGGCGGAGAAGCGGCGGAGGCGATGAGCCACGGTGGATCGTGAGGGGGG
>NW_022983531.1:723888-751429 GCF_010093885.1 Aplosporella prunicola CBS 121167 | reverse complement strand
AGGAAGTAGGACGTAGGTGGGATGGAGGAGGAAGGGAGAGAGAGAGATAGAGTGGCGCGGTGGAGTGGAGTGGAGCTGCGATTGCTATCGATAGGAAATTATTGTCTGATGTGTGTGACGTCATCCTCGCTCTCGGGTCATTGTCCTCCGCCTCTGAGAAAGATTGTTCTTTCGCGATAGTTGGCTCTTGTTGTTAGCATTGCGGGTTGGTTTGTGAAAAATAGGGGTGGCGTCTTTGGTGGAGTGAAGGAGTGGACCATGTCACCTTCGTACAGTACTCTCCTACTCTCAAAGAATAGGTACCCTTGTCTTCGCGCTCTTTCGAATACTTCAGTACTCTCATATTCTTTTGGTTTTAAATCTTTATAAGACCCCGTCATCCCTCTTATTTCCATATATTTATTATATCTTCATAAGTAATATTATACTCTAAAATATTATTTTGTTAATATTTACCGACTACCGACCATAAGGTTGTCCTAGCTATAGCTACTCAGTGTCTAGTAGACAGTACCTATTATGTACTTGAGGGTGGGCAAGATATTCACAAGGAAGGAGCAAATTATCCGGAGCCAAATGCCGATATCGAATGATGGTTAATTGAAAAGAACATCCGACGAGGATTGGAAAAACTGACTCGCATGTGCATGCACGGATGATCTTCCGAGAACTGTCCAGTCAAGGATCCGTGGGCCGGGTGCGCTTCCGAAGAGCTTGAGCTGGAGCTTAATTGACGTTTAACAACTTTCGCTCTTCGGAGTACCTACCGAGCGAGCCGTACTGCAGAGTTGCATTTTGAATTATCAGTTATTGGTGATGTTGGTGATGCCGTTACCTACAGACTGTGTGGTTGTTGACCTCCATACCTAGTATGAAGTAAACAAAAATGGAAGATCTATCGATTACGTCATCGTCACTATACCTCACCTCCCCTGCGGCTCAAGGTTCCCCCCAACTGTGGCCAGCGTAAAGTAAAACCACTTTTCCTCTCGATATTCATGTTCTCAATCGCAAAAACACAGGCGCGCTTCATACGGCTGATGCGATCTGCTCCATCACCTCGTGCTCGATTTTTCGCGTCAGCTTCTCCGGCAGACACGGCCCGGAAGAGCGCAAAAACCCCTTCTACCATGAAACGTGCCGCATCGGCAACCAAATCCCCTTCCAAATCCAAGAAGCCGCGGCCGGCATTACCAGCATACGTTCTCACGCCCTCGCTCAAGGACGAGTCTGGGGATATCATCTGGCCCGCTCCAAAAGACCAAATTGAAGACGCGAGAAATTTCATACAAGAATGGTATGTAATTCTCCGAACCACCCCGCATGGAGCCCATCCTGTTGCAATGCTAACAGCTTACAGTGTAAAAGCGCAAAAGAAGACATTGATAGTCCCAGACAAGGATGTGGATGGTCTTACCTCGGGTGCTATTCTGCTCAAGACACTGACTTTGCTTGGCTTGGAGCCCGAACTCATCCACACACATCTTTTGCAAAAAGGCCGTAACATTCATGACGAGAGCGAGCGTGTGGCTATGGCCGCACATGAACCCTCTTACATTTTTATCCTAGACCAAGGCTCCCGCAAAGCTCCGCCATTGATTGATACTCCGCACAAAGGATTGGTAATCGATCACCACTTTGCGTTAGATGACGAGTTTCCTGAAGGCACCCAGCATGTAACAGCATGCCATTACCCACCAGTGGCTACCAGTTCGCTCTTGACGTACCACCTCTGCAGTGCTTTACACGAGGATGTTCAAACCACATGCGATTGGTTGTGTGTCATGGGCACACATGGAGACCTTGGAAATTCGCTCAAGTGGGATCCTCCCTTTCCAAACATGGAAAGAACTTTCAAAAAGTACACAAAGAAGGCTCTCAACGAAGCCATCTCCCTACTCAATGCACCACGGCGTACGGCGGCCTTTTCTGTCCCCATAGCATGGGAGGCGCTTACCAATGCCACATGCCCTAAGGATGTTCTCGGGAACCAAGGGCTGAAGGAAGCCCGGGCCGAGGTCAACGCTGAAGTCGAGCGATGCGCACGAGCAGCCCCCAAGTTCTCCGCAGATGGCCGCATTGCCGTCTTTCGCATCGAGTCGCCTGCACAGATTCATCCGGTTATCGCCACGCGTTGGGCTGGGTTCCTTTCATCTTCCAAACTGGAAGTCGTACTTGTAGCCAACGAGGGCTATCTTCCAGACATGGTCAATTTCTCTTGCCGCGTTCCTCGAAGCGCGCGTTCTCGCGAACCACCCATCAATATCATTGAAGTACTTCGTGACGTTGCTAATCAGGCACCGGATCCGACGCTACGTGCAAGGCTTGGCGAATCTTTTGCACGAGGTCATAAGGAGGCGAGCGGAGGCATTGTACCGACTGACGAATTTGAAGAACTGATGGCCTGTTTAGAAATTGGGAAGAAATTGGAAGATAAATCTCCAAAAGCAAAAAGCAAGACGAAGGCTCCTGAGCAATCAAATACTCTGATGAACTACTTTGGAAAAGACAAGGAAGAGAGCAAAACCAAGAGCGCATGCTGAGCTTGATTCAATATGCGGTGAAAGAAGGATTAAGGGGGTCATATTACCTATTGGCTGCTCCAACGCCTCGCAATGATTTTGGAGCATTGGTCGTGGATTTTGGACATGCTGCCTCACGGGCCATTCAATAGAAGATGACAATCAGGGATTGTTTATTAGTCCATATCGCCCGGGGCTCCACAAAATGTCAATCGTGAGGGTGCCGAGGGGTTCGTGTAACACAAGTTGGGGCACGTTGTCTCATCTATGGACCATGGTAGCTTAGAGCTAAACGATGACCTCTAGCTGGCCCCGGGGAGAACGATAGCCGAAGACCGAACCGCGTCCGGGTGAATACTGGGTCCGCTTCGAAGGTAGCTGCCATTAACCGGTACTTGCGAGACGGGTTTCCACGAACACGGAGAGCAGCTATATGGACTCAGAGATTGGTAATCGATCGGGAGTAGGCGGGCATTGGAAGCGCCGCGGAAATAACACAAGGGAAAGTTGCGCATGGCTCTCAACCGACGGCACCTTATCTTGACCGATGACGTAGTGGCCGGCCCGGATCGATCTCTACATACCTAGGCAGGACCGGGCCGCAGAGCCTCCATCTTAGGAGTACCCAGCAAAAACAAACAGTAATATGCAGGCAATGGCCCCCGATTCTAGAAGGGTTCGGTTCGAGTTCGAATCTCGTTGAGCTTGCGGCATTTGTGCGTTGTTCAGCGTCGACCGTGTTCTTGCGTGAAGTGGAGGGGGAGGGGCGACGCGGAGTTTGGCGGAGTTACAGGGAGTTGCAGGAGTGGCCGGTGAAGCAACGGCCTGATCGATCGCCTGGCACCACGTGGATGCCAATCGTCAGCAGTTGCTGGCTTTAGGAGTCCAGGGGCGCCTCAAGCCCCGATCACTCATCAACGGTGCGGCCATCGTTCCGGTTGAGGCTCAATTCTCAGTGACGTTGCGAGACGTCAAGGTGCCGCTGCCAGGTGCCGGGATGATTGCATAGGTACGAAGTCGACGACACTGGATGATGAGGGATTTAGGGATCTGTTCAGAGGCCAGATCTCAGCGTGCAGCATGGGTCCGAGGCAGGCAATGTCGTACACCTCGGGCCCTTGATTTGCGTGGCCCCGACATCGCATCGTCGCATCATTCCCCAAGACGGCAAGCGGAAGGCGGAGGGCACACGGGGATGGCTCGGGGTCGGAAGGAAGGCAGATGGGCAGCAGCTAGCGCTTGAGCGGGAGTTGGTGACGGGGGTTCTTTTGCCTGCGTCGAGGCAAAGGCAACTATCTCCGCTCTGGGGTAAACGCTGGGCACGGGAGGACAAGCTTTTGGCTGCTCTCTTGGCGCGGCGCCCGACTCGCGCGTGTTGCCTCATCCGTCGGGCGCGCGTGTTCATAGCTCCCAAGGGCGGGGACGACGATGGGCTGACGGCGTCGCGGCGGATTGGTGGCCGCACGACACCTGGCGCGGACCCCGCATTTGCGCGCCCGGAAACGGATGCCCGCCGCGTTGCTGTTTGACGCTTTCCCCCCTCTCCACTGGCCACGAAGGTGGGGAAAGCTGGTCCTGCCGCAGCACTGGCTGCTCGCCGTGACGCTCTGTCTCGCCAGTCTGGCCGAAGCGGCGAAGAGGGGGGTATGGCTTGACCTTGAGGAGTACCAGACGGCTATAAATATGTGCCCTCATCCCATCTCGTCTTGCATTATCCCCACCGTCTGCCATTACGAGTAGTATTATCCCGCGACGTCACTGCCGCTTTTGCCAAACAGGTAACCCGTTCCCTTGTCCGTCCGGAGCGGACCCAGTATCGCTGACCTGGCCGAGCCCGCAGTTCCCGACTACATAAACACTCGCCGCTCGCACGCTTCTTGCAACACATCACACATCTTTCATCATGGTATTTCTCCGTTCTGCTTCCCGCCTCGCGCGCCCTGCCTCCTCCCTCCTCTCTTCCGCGGCCGCTCCTCGCCTGGCCTGCGGAAGGGCTTCGCTTTTGCGCCAAAACCAGCCCGCCGGGGTCAGAACGCTAACAGCCACGGCGCGTCAACAGGGCAAGGTTCTGTTGGTCCTCTACGATGTGAGTCTCGTCTTGTTCGCCTTCAATGGCTCTCTGTTGTTGACGTCATGTGCGCGCAGGGCGGTGTCCACGCCGAGCAGGAGCCGCAGCTCCTCGGCACGACGGAGAACGAGCTCGGCATCCGCAAGTGGATCGAGGACCAGGGCCACACTCTGGTCACCACTTCCGACAAGGAGGGCGAGAACTCGCGCTTCGACAAGGAATTGGTCGACGCTGAGGTCATCATTACCACGCCGTGAGTTTGCCTGGCCCCGGTTTGCCTGCTTGCGAATCTAACCCAACGTCTGCTCCAGCTTCCACCCCGGTTACCTGACTGCTGAGCGTCTCGCCAAGGCGAAGAACCTCAAGCTCGCAGTCACCGCCGGCATTGGTTCCGACCACGTCGATCTCGATGCCGCCAACAAGACCAACGGCGGTATCACCGTCGCTGAGGTTACCGGTTCCAACGTCGTCTCGGTCGCCGAGCACGTCGTCATGACCATCCTGACTCTGGTCCGCAACTTCGTCCCCGCCCACGAGCAGATTGCCAATGGCGAGTGGAACGTCGCCGCCGTCGCCAAGAACGAGTACGATCTCGAGAACAAGGTCGTCGGAACTGTTGCCGTTGGTCGTATCGGCGAGCGTGTCCTCCGCCGCCTGAAGCCCTTCGACTGCAAGGAGCTTCTGTACTTCGACTACCAGCCTCTTTCTCCTGAGAAGGAGAAGGAGATTGGCTGCCGTCGTGTCGAGAACCTCGAGGAGATGCTTGCGCAGTGCGACATTGTCACCATCAACTGCCCTCTCCACGAGAAGACTCGTGGCCTGTTCAACAAGGACCTCATCTCCAAGATGAAGAAGGGTAAGCCAATGCCGCTGGCTGTTTTCTCCGAGCATACACTGACATCTGCACAGGCTCTTGGCTCATCAACACCGCCCGTGGCGCCATTGTCGTCAAGGAGGACGTTGCCGACGCCCTCAAGTCCGGTCAACTCCGCGGCTACGGTGGTGACGTTTGGTTCCCCCAGCCCGCACCAAAGGACCACCCTCTGCGCTACGCCGCCAACCCCTGGGGCGGCGGAAACGCCATGGTCCCTCACATGTCCGGTACCTCGATCGATGCTCAGAAGCGTTACGCCGCCGGCACCAAGGCTATTCTGGACAGCTACTTCTCCGGCCGCCTTGACTACAAGCCCGAGGACCTGATTGTCCACAAGGGCGACTACGCCACCAAGGCTTACGGCCAGCGTGAGAAGAAATAGATTATACCCTAATTGCACAAGGAGTAGCGTGAAGATTTGGGACAATGGCTAGTTTGGCAGGTTCTGGGGATCGCTTAGAACGGCCTAGGGTCGTCGGGATCTAACACGGCTTCTTTGTATGATGATATATAGTAAAGAAATGACACATGTTTAGCGAGATTGCATGAGCGTTAGTTGTTTATGATGGTTCAACGTCGAGGGGGGGAAACAAAGCAAGAATGCAGTCACGGGACGAGACTTGTTGGGATGTGGCGTCCATATGTAGCTAGGCTCGTCTCCCCAAGCTGCCAGGCATCCGATACTCGTGTGTAGCATGCATGCCAGCAACCAAGCCTGCAGACAATTGTTTAGGTGTAGTGTAGTGTAATTAACATTTTCGACGCGTCGCCAGCGACTTCATCTGATGCGCCCGAGCATGTTGGCGCGCGGCGCCTCGTCGTCGCTGCTGCTGTCTCTGAAGCCCTCCTCGAGGTCTCGACTAAGCCTCCTCTCACTTGCGCCGGCATGCCCACCTCGGCCGCTCCGCTCCAGCGCCTCGCGCCTCGGGCCATCGACGGGGCTGAAGCCGATCATGCCCTCTCCCTCGCCGTCGGTCAGGTCAAGGTCGCTGTCGTCGCCGTAGACGGGGTGGGCGGCGTGGATGCGGGCGGGCACATAGGACGGGGAGCGGAAGGCGTCGAACAGGGCCGAGAGGCGATGGCGCAGCGAGCCCGCGGACGGGTCGGGCACGAGCGATGCGGGGGCGAGCGAGGAGAGAGGCAGGTAGTGCTGGTACTTGCGCACATAGCGACGGTGCAGGGGGAGGAGGGCGTAGGTGACGACGAGATAGAGGAGGGCGGCAGCGACGAGGGGGACGAAGACGGTCTGGTAGGGGAGTCAGCGGGTGGCAGTGGAAGGACGGTAGGTACTGCATAGTAGCACCTTGAGGAGAGCCGACAGGCCGCCCATGATGGTCATTTAGTTAGTTTTGTGGTGTCGAAGGTCGATACCGTACGCGCCGTGACGAGTAAGGCGCCGGCGCCCAGGCCCCCTGAAACGGGCCTCTCTGAGCATCCAAGCGGCAGCACCGTGCTGCACCTCCGCTCTTCTTCTCTGCGCATCCCTATACGAAAAGGCAAACCGCCTCGACGATGCCCGACTAGACGCGCACACGCTCCCGACGCTCGCCTCGACCCTTTCCTACACTTTTGCGAGCCGCCCCAACCCGCAGCGTCTGCTGCCACCCCTCGGGGGCATCACGACGACTCTCTCTCGCCCATCATGCCAGCCAGCACGCCCGCGCAGGATGCCAAGTCCCGCCAGTCGTCCGGCGGCAAGTCTTTCTTCTCGCGCCGCAAGCACAGGGACAATGAGCCCGTCCCGGACACGCCCAGCTTGCCTCAAAGCGTCGCCAACTCGCAGGCTTCGCTGCACTCGCACCGCTCCTCCGTGGCCTCGATCGACCGCCCCCTCTCCATGCTGCCCGACTCCATCAACCACAGCGCCGGCGTCCTCACCACTATACCCTACGACAACGTCCCTCTCGATACCCGCTCCCCCTCCACCGACCACTTCCCCAGGGACGACCGGCCGCCGACTCGGGGCGCGCCACAACCTCACCACCTGAACAGGCCCGGTGCCGACTTTCACCAATACCCCGTCTTCAACATGACGGCGCCGCCGCCGCATGGGCATCCCGTGCCGCCCCGGCCTCCGCCACACGCCTCGGGGGCCGCCATGGCGTCCAGCGCGCCCGGCGACAGGGGCGTGTCCATCCAGCAGTGGGGTGGTGGACGGCCGGGCACGTCCGGCGGACGGCCATACTCCCCCAGCAGCCACGGTCACTACAGTACTGACTCTTCTTACAATACTCGAGCGTCGTCGGATCAGGCAAGCGTCTACTCCAACCACTCGGGCGCACGCGACAAGGCCAGCATGATTTCCCTGCCAAATCCTTCCCAGAGTACGTTTTCTTCCATCGGCTTGGACCGACACACCCTCCTGCCGACATTCAATCCGAATGGTCCGCTGAGCTCTCACAACTCTTCAGCCTTCAACTCGACAGCTTCTTTCGACCCCACCGGATTTAACATGCAGCGCCCCACCGACGACAGGCAAATCGAACACGAGTTCATGACGCTCATGCAAAAGCGCGGCTGGAACAGTTTGCCGGAACAGGCGCGCAGGCAGATGGAAGCCTACCCGGTCTCAAAAAAGTGGACGTTGGTGCACCAAGACAGACTGGCAGAATGGCAAGGTGAGCAACGGCGACGACAGAATGCCAGACAGACGCAGTTTAGCGTCGACGGACAAGGCATCCTTGGCCGCGCTGACGAAGAGGGAAGCCCGGAGTGGTACGTGCGAAAAGTATTGGACAACTCGATCACGGCGAAGCAACTTCAGAGCTTGAGTGTCAGCTTGCGGACGCAGCCGATCGGTTGGGTCAAGGCTTTCGTCGAGTCCCAGGGCCAAATCGCGCTGACCAATGTCTTGAACAAAATCAACCGGAGACAGGGACAAGGACCACAACCCGCCGCCGGGCCCAACAGCCAGGAAATGGATCTCGATCGTGAATATGACATTGTCAAGTGCTTGAAGGCGCTCATGAACAACAAATACGGTGCCGACAACGCGCTGGGGTACCCGCAAATCATCACCGCGCTCGCCGCCTCTCTCACGTCTCCCCGTCTCAACACGAGGAAGTTGGTCAGTGAAGTGCTCACTTTCCTCTGCCACTGGGCCAATGGACAAGGACACGAAAGAGTGCTGCAAGCTTTGGACCACCTCAAAACACAGAACGGAGAGAATGGACGATTCGATGCTTGGATGCGTATTGTCGAAGTCACGGTTGACGGACGCGGCAAGATGGGCAGCTTGGTCGGTGCAAGCGACGAGGTCAGAAGCGGTGGCATTGGCTTCGAAAACTTGCTCATGGAATACGCTGTTGCGTCTCTGTTCCTCGTCAACATGATTGTTGATGCTCCGGAAAGGGACCTCCAGATGCGTGTGCACCTCCGCGCCCAATTTACAGCATGCGGCATCAAGCGCATCCTGATGAAGATGGAGGATTTCCAGTACGAGGTCATTGACAAGCAAATCGAGCGGTACCGAACCAATGAGGCCATCGACTATGAGGATCTCCTGGAAAGGGAGAACAACAGTATGGTGGATGGTATCGACGGCGAAGTCAAGGACCTGAATGACCCCTCGCAGATTGTCGAGGCTATCTCGAGCAAGATCAACGGCACAAGGTCACAAGACTACTTCATCTCCGCCATGCAGCACCTGCTGCTCATTCGTGACAACGAGGGCGAGGACCGCTTACGAATGTTCCAGCTTGTCGACTCTATGCTTAGTTATGTTGCCATGGACCGCAGACTGCCGGATATGGACCTCAAGCAGAGCCTGAATTTCACCGTGCAGAGTCTGATGGACAAGCTGTACACCGACTCTGAGGCACGACAAGCTAGAGATGAAGCCATCGAAGCACGGCAGATAGCCGATTCTGCAATTGCGGAGCGTGATGAGATGCGAGCCCAGATTGAACTTGGCGCCGATGGAATGGTGGCCAAGTTGCAAAAGCAACTGGAGGAACAAACAGCCCTGCTTGAGCTGAGAGGCAGACAAATCAAACAGCTCAGGGCCGAGATGATGGATCTCCAGACTGTTCGCGCAAAGGAACTCCAACGCAACGAACTTGAGACGAGAGAACTTTATCTCATGCTTCGCGATGCTCAGGATGTCGCCGCTTCGCACGCAAACAAAACCAAGGCTGACGGTACTCCTCTCGCGGCCACGGACCCCACATTCATGCAGGGTATCCTCGACCGTGAGAAGCTCATGGACAAGCTGGAGATGCAGCTTGAGCGTGCCAAGACCCAGGCTAAGCTCGAGGGCAAGGTATGGCAAGCCGTTGATCCTTCTGACAGGCTGCGCGAGCTGCGCGAGAAGATGGAAGGCGGCGAGGAGGACCAAGAAGCAGAGCGCAGTCAAGATTTCAGCCGCAGCGAGTACGCCACCAGCTTCCTTGGCTCTGTTTCCCGGAAACCCGTGCCGAAGGGTGCGAGAAAGGCCACCGAAGGTGATTTGGTTGACGAGACTGAACGTGAGGACGAGGACGGTGATGATATGGTGTACGAGAAGCCACGCCTTGTCCAGATGAGACGGCCGAAGATGAACTCGCAACAGGCTGCTGGATTTTTGGGGGAGATCTCTTCCAAGGTCAAGCGTTTCGATGGAAGCGACGACGAAGGCGAGGCGTGCGAAGAGGGTGCTGCTGGTGCAACTGCGAAGCCGAGTGAAGGAGAAGAGGCTGCAAAGGTGCCGGCTGATGGAGCTCAGAAGTTCGACGGTCCGCCACCTCCACCGCCTCCGCCGCCCCCGCCTGGTTCTTCGATGCCTGGGTTCGCCGAAGGCGCCGCGCCTCCACCGCCTCCCCCAATGCCGGGCTTCGCTGGTGGTGCACCGCCGCCGCCGCCCCCTATGCCTGGATTTGGTGGTGCTGCTCCTCCTCCGCCTCCCCCTATGCCCGGATTTGGCGGTGCCGCTCCTCCTCCACCACCTCCTATGCCTGGATTTGGTGGAGGTGCTCCCCCTCCCCCTCCCCCTATGCCTGGCTTTGGAGGTGCTCCACCACCGCCCCCGCCGCCGCCACCTGGATTTGGCGGAGCTCCGCCACCACCGCCGCCTCCTGGAGCGCCACCGCTTCCTGGTGCAAGGCGCGGTCCTGGCTTCTTGCCACAGGCTGGTTTCTCTGCGCCTAAGATTGGCCTTGCCGTGGCACGCCCGAAGAAGAAGCTCAAGGCACTGCATTGGGAGAAGGTCGATACGCCGCAAGTCACCATGTGGGCTTCGCACGCACCGACGCATGAAGCCAAGGAAGAGAAGTACCGCGAGTTGTCTAAGAAGGGTGTCCTTGACGAAGTCGAGAAGCTTTTCCTGGCCAAGGAGGTCAAGGCGATTGGCAAGAAGCAATCCGTTAAAAGTGACAAGAAACAGCTCATCTCCAATGATCTGGTCAAGACATTCCACGTTGCGTTGGCCAAGTTCAATCAATACTCGGTAGAGGAGATCGTACGCATGATCATTCACTGCGACAAGATCATCGTAGAGAGCGATGTTGTCATGGAGTTCCTGCAGAAGAACGATCTCTGCGTTATCCCCGAGAATGTTTCCAAGCTCATGGCGCCATACAGCAAAGACTGGACCGGACCGGATGCAGCAAAGGCCACACGCGACCAGGATCCGTCAGAGCTTACGAGAGAAGACCAGATTTATCTCTACACCGCTTTCGAGCTGCATCACTATTGGAAATCTCGTATGCGTGCGCTGGATCTGACGCGGACGTACGAGTCAGAGTACGATGATATTTTCAAGAAGTTGCAGGAAGTCGTTCGGGTTTCCGAGTCGCTCCGTGACTCCGTGTCATTGATGAATGTCCTGGGTCTGATTCTTGACATTGGCAACTACATGAACGACCACAACAAACAAGCCAATGGTTTCAAGCTTTCCTCTTTGGCGCGTCTGGGCTTGGTCAAGGACGACAAGAACCAATCTACCTTTGCCGACCTCGTCGAGCGCATTGTTCGCAACCAATACTCCGAATGGGAGGGTTTCGTGGACGAGATTTCTGGCGTCATCACTGCGCAGAAGATCAACGTTGAGCAGCTGCAAACTGACGCCAAGAAATACATTGATAATATCAAAAACGTCCAAGCCAGCTTGGACAGCGGTAACCTGAGTGATCCGAAGAAATTCCACCCCGAAGATCGCGTCAGCATTGTTGTCCAGCGCTGCATGAAGGACGCCAGACGCAAGGCGGAACAGATGGATGACTACTTGGAGGACATGAAGAAGACTTACAATGACATTATGACGTTCTACGGTGAAGACCCGACGGACGACAATGCCAGAAGAGAGTTCTTCGCCAAGCTGGCTATCTTCGTCTTCGAGTGGAAGGTGAGTAACTTCCAATTCCTTATGCGTACGCTGAGCGTTATATATAAATTGCTAACGGGCTTCTCCAGAAATCCAAGGAGAAAAACATCCAGTGGGAAGAGACTCGCCGCAAAAACGAAGAGTCTATGCGGCGCAAGGCCCAGGCCGCAGGCCCGCGCTCACCAAACTTGGAGGGCGCGCCGCCATCCCCTGCGTCCACTGGCGCAATGGACACTTTGCTCGAGAAGCTTCGTGCTGCGGCTCCCCAAACACGCGACCAGCGCGACCGTCGCCGTCGCGCCCGCCTCAAGGACCGTCACCAGGTGCGTGTCGCAAGCGGTCAGCAGATACCGGATCTGGACGATGCCGCGAACGAGGGCGAAGGCGGAGAAGGCTCGAACAACAACGGAGCAGGTGCAATGCTCAGCCCGGCATCAGGCATGGAGTCGGAAGACAAAGACCACGACGCTGGAACCGGAGCATCCCTCTCCACTGCTCCCGCTGGCGGCGAGGGCGGCGAGGGCGGCACGAGCGAAGGCGAGGATATCGCAGACCGCGCGGCTTTCATGTTGCAGAGCATGCGTGGCAATGGTGAAGGTGAAGTATCGCCAGTCCCTGGTCGCGAAGAGAGTTTGAGGGTCCGTAGAAGAAGAGAGAATGCGGGCGACGAGAGAGAAAGGCGGAGGAGGAGGAGAGCAAACCAAAGAAGCACGGCGGATGAGTCGATCAAGGAAGAGCCAGATGCCAGGCCGGGAACTGCCGGTTCTGTTGGTACGACAGTCGCTTCAGAGGCCGGCGGTGCCGGCGCCGAAGATGACGACACCCCAATGCCCGACGCAGATGCCAAACCGGCCGAAGAAGCCGCCGCACCTCCATCACCACCGGACACGGATAAAGCTGAAGATGATGGCGAGCAGAAAACCAACGCTGAACCGGAAGCAGACAAAGATGCCGAACAGCAACCCACCGGCTCGGATTCAAGGCCGCAATCACCGTTGCCCACGCCCGTCACGATTGTCAGCCCGCCTAGTCCGGCCGGGTCCGTGAGGAAAGGAGAAAAGGACGATGATGAGTAACTGCGCTTACGATTCTACGTCCCTGATGCCTGTTCTCGAAAGCGCACAATCGCGACGAATTTCTTATCTTTCCGAAGCTCATTAGCAGCTTCCGCTTTCGACTCGACATTCGGGCGCGGTGACACACGCAGGGCTTCCGACGAGGATGTTTGATCTGACGTCCGCCTATTGTCGATATTTCTTTGGTAATGTCTTGTCGGTGTGCCCGGCGCGCCGCTCTACTACACCATACCCACAGGTCCGGACATCGGTGCCTGGCACTGTTGTCTTGCGACGCTTCTTTTCACACATTGTCTCCTTTTTTCACTTTCTACTACATACTTGGCATAGCGTGCGAGTAGTCCAGCACAGCCACAATCCAATTTCTTATCTTTCTCCGCTTGGTTTTTTTCTGCTTTCAGCATTCCCTTCAGGTCACGGTGATAGGTCGTTGCGCTAAGCAACGTATTAGGGAAGAGCCTCAAGAAAAGGGTCGCGACAGGCGTTGGCTGTACTTCTTGCTTTTGTGCTGTTTTCCAATGTCCGTTGCTAGACCTGTTACTGCGTTTGGCGAATGAGAAGGAGATATGCGGATGGTGGGTGGGGTAGGGTTGTGGACAATAACTGGGACGAGGGACTTGGGTGGACGGTGGACGGTGAATGGTTAACGGGACGATTGAATAAGAAATGGAGGGTGGTTATCGGTATTTGGCATAATTGATCTCCTTAGTACTTCAAATGTCCCCATCAACGGCAATCAGTAGGGGCGGCCGGAACCTACATCTCCAGTCCTATGAACCTGGTTCGCCCTGTGCGTTTCGAGCCGCCATCTCGATGTTAACCTGTCATCGCAGTGCTTGTTTTTCACCGGTGGTGCGTGTGCCCCGTGTTCCCCATTTTCGGCATCTCCGTGTAGGCGCAACAGAGGAACCCGAAAGTGTTTAAGAATGAAGTCAACGTCTTTCACACCTGGAGATCCGCCGTGGTTAGAATCTTTCCATTTTGGGTTTAGTCACGTCAGGCCGTGTGAGCGATGTCTACTACTTCTCCTGCCTTTCCTTCCTGTCTCTTACATCCCGGCATCACGCCTGCCCGTCGACAGTTGGACTGTTCAAATCTCAGTCAACGACTGACGCCAAACCACTTTGTTCTCCGCAACACCTCCGTCGCCTGATCGCAATAACCGACAGCCACACGGTCACCATGATAAACCTTGCTGAGAACCAAGTTGAGGTCTACCTTCGGCGCGTTGAGCGCCGCACTAGGTACATGGAGTACACCAAGCCGGAGGACACACCTCAGTTCAGAAGTCCGGTACGGTTCTGCTATGTCGAGGCCAAGGCCAACGAGGAGTTCACAGTGGTAATTCGGATCTACCCTCAATTCAACTACTTCACCGCCTCCGGGATACAGGTGCGCCTCTGGCTTGATAACCACGACGAGCCCGACGTCTACTTTCACCCCAAGATCAGGTCGTTCCATCCGAATGGAAACGAATATGTTATGAAGGACTTCACGGCCAAGGTGGGCGACGAATGGCACAACGGCCAACTAGCTTTTGGTGAACCTCATGTCGGTCAGTCGTACATCAGCCTGCGCGTTCCCGGAAGGCCCAATCTAACTCCGGACCATCATGCAGATGAGCAAACGGGGCGTGAGACAAGCAGCGTCGATTTCATGGGCAGTGTTCGCGTCTCCATCCAGCGCGGTTTCCAGGAAGAGAACGAGGACTTCGCCATCCATGAACGGGTCCAGGGCAAAGAGCTGGGTAGCACTGTTCCCAAGTCAGCGGTCAGAGTGGGTAATGTCAGCCATTTGGTCAGGTAAGTTACTTAGATATCCTTCACGGGCGGTCACGATAACTAACCTACACAGACCTATCAAAGCTGAAGTGGTCGAACAGCCGCAGTACGCCGAACAGTTCAGAGGTCTCCTTGGCCAGAACGGAGCTCAGTACATCTACGAGTTCCGCTATCGTTCCCGAAGTAAGATCATTATCCGCTAAACCATTATCAAAACTGATATCTTTTCCAGGGGAACTCCGGCAACTCGGACTGATTGACGCAGGCGGGGCTCGCGTCACAACTCCCGCCTTGAACAGGCTTCAGACGCCGGGCTTGTTTATGACTCCTTCTCCCAGGCACCAGGCGTACCCGAGGACGTCTCCACGGCCGCTGAATCTTCCACGCGACACAGTCCCCGTTTTGTCTTCGCGCCAGATTAAGCGGAAGCCTTCTCCGGAGAACACCATGCAGATCTCCGGCTCCCAGCCCGCCAAGCGCACTCGCACTTTTGAGCAACCTCCTCTCATCGCCTCACCCCCGCCGCGACGCGCCGGAAGCGGCGGCGCGCCGAACCGGAGACCTCTTTGTGGGAGCACGCTCCTCGCTCCCTCCCCAGCCGCGGTTAGTACTTCTGAGGGCCGGAGCCGCATCTTCCCTGGCAACACGACGCGCCAGAGCCCCACGAACGCGACTTCCCCTACCGTCATTGATGTGGACGAGCTCGATGAAAATGAACTGCGTCTCCGCATGCGCCGCGCTGAGATCGCTATGCGCAAGGTGGAGCTCGAACAAGCGCAGCTGCGGATCGAGGAAGACCGTATCGAAATGGAGATTTGTCTGGCTAAGCTTAGGAAGCCACGTGGCACCACCGACTCTCAAACGCCTGATAAGTGAGTGGTTGATGCAGGTCTGACTGGGTCTGCTAAAAGTTTTGGTTTCGTGGTGGTTGTGCTAGCTTGGTTAGTACGAGGGGAGCGAATAATGGTTTTATGGAAACAATGGTAGCTTGCGATGTTCTTGAACCATCTTCTCATGTTCTGGAAAGCGTGCTTCGTGATTGGGACTGACGGTGGTGAGGACAATGGCGGAGGCGTGGATTTTCCGGTTCCGGTGACGTTAGTTGATCCATCCATCCATTGCCAGGGTGCCCGTGCCCGTCCGCATTCACAACCTCTCTGTCCCTTTGACACTGCAGACATGGCCTCCGAAGCTCCCGATCCGCGTAGCTTCGCCACTTGGGAGGATGCCTTCCAATACCCTGTGCCGGTTGTTCGCAAGCTCGAGCAACAGCTCCGGAGCAATGCCAACGAGAACAGGGAGAAGCTCCGCTCATTGGTCGGGTCAGTCGACCAGCCACGGGCTTTGATGAAGTTAGCTGACTCCCCGCAGAGCGAGCTACCGTGATCTTCTGGGAACAGCCGAGCGGATCATAGAAATGGACAACCAAATGGAGCATGTCGAGACGACGCTGGGGTCGGTGGGACAGAAGTGCAACTCCCGGATGGTGGATAGGATAGGCAAGAACTATGCCGGGCTGTCAACATATATTCGGAAATACGGTCTGTCAATGAATTGGACAACCTTCTCCCAGAAAGGGTTGGTAGCTGACTTTTGGTCGCTCTGTCACAGACGGGGAGCGATACGCCTTTGCCGCCCAGCTTGCAGTGCTTCAGAGCTGTCCCACGGTCATACGTCGCATGCTGAAAAGGCGCTCCACGCTCACTGCTGCAAAACTGCTCGTACTCTCGCGTCTCCTGCATAAGACGTTATCCGCGACCCCAGATGTGCCTCCCTTTGTCGACGCTCTCCAGAGCCAGCTGGCCTCGTTACGGCGAAAGTTGCTTCACAGTATCGACAAGCAATTCTCCAAAACGTCGGCCGAGATCGCCGATATTCTGGAAAGTATGTGTGCTTTTTCGCTGGCCACAAGCTCCACTCCTAGTGACGTTCTGCGTCATTTCCACCACGTCCGCCTTGAATCAATCACTCGGCACGTTGAGGAGGGGCGCACTTCGCAAGAACACCTGCCACGAGCCTTGAAGCTTTATGTCAAGACGCTAAACGACACGCACTCGATTTTCCCAAGGCGTTTGGCGGAGGCGCTAGTAAAACTAAAAGCACGCCCTCTATTGCAAGACCAAGAAATCCAAACAATCGCAGAGTTGAACCTCGACATTCATGAGCGCTGGATAGTCGACGAGGTCAGAAACTTTACGCCGTGGCCACGACATGATGAACTTTCAAAGGCGGACTCCGAGAAGCTCACGAAGACGTGGGCGAAACAAGCCATGAACACCTTCCTGGATAACTTGCGCAAGGTACTGGCAGACCAAGAAGATCCAAAAGCAGTCTTGGAGATCAGAAGAGGGATGTTGGATACCTGGCTCTTGTCCGGAACCCGTAATCTTGGAGTCGATCCGGCAAATGTCTTGGATGATCTTCGTGATGTTGTCAACGATCATCTGCGCTCTCTCCTCAGTATGCGGGCAAGTCGTCTCAACGCTGTGTTCTCCGAACTATCCGATGCACTCACCGCATGGCAAGAGGGCAAGGTGGATCAGCCGATCTCCTTGTGGGATCCCTCCACCACTTCAATTGACATAACCAATGGCGCGCCTGCATTTAAGCAGGCTATCGTCGAAAGGAGCCATGGCATTGATTCAGTTTTACGCCGTCTCATTGATACATATGAAATTTGGGCTCGGTCCATCGAAGAAGCTTCTACTGTGGTCAAGGAGATGAAAGACACAAAATGGGACGACGATCTAGACGGCGATGATGACTACGACTTCGCCCTAGAGTCGAAACAGGCTCTTCTAAGCGAAGATGACCCACGCTCACTCGAGGATTCTCTACACGAGGCCTTGGTATCCGCGCATAAGACATTACAAGAAGACGTCGCAAATCTCGTTTCAGCAACCTTGACAGGAGCCTCCCAAGACTCCTCTTCCAAAGCTATCCTGATCCTTCGCTTGCTCCGAGAAATCAGCCAGCGCCTACTGAACCTCACCATATCAACTAGACACACTGCCGCAATCTCATCCGGGTTTCCCTCTTCTACCACGCGGCCCCTCCATCTCTCCGTTGCCTCGGTGGTCGTGTCCGCACCACTGTCAAACTACATGACGTCCATGGAGAAGTTTTTCCGCTCAAATCGGACAAGGGCTAGGGCACTGTGGGAGGGCAATCCGCCTCTCCCAGTGCAGCCGTCCGTCCCCACATTCAAATTCTTAATGGCGCTGAATAAAGGGATGGTGGCGTGCGGAGATGATTTGTGGTCTGCAGGGGCGGTAGGCGTACTAAAAGACTTTTTGACTGCTGAGCTTGGCGCAGCACTGGACAGCTGCATTAAGTCTGCTCGGAGTAGCTCAAAGGCAGTGGCCGAAGGAAGCATTGCCGGCGATGATTCCCAAACCGGTGCCGAGAAAGATCAACCTGTTGCAGAAAAGAGCAATGACGACGTGCAGAGAGACAGACTGACTCATTTATTATTTGATGTCTTGTACCTGCAAAAAGCGCTAGCTCAGCGGCAAGCCACGCGACAATCACCTTTGGTGTCGCTTGAGAATCAGCTTCGAAATGCAGTGGATGCCGATGCTGCAATGCTCGACCGTCTAAGGAAGCAGGCAGCGGATTATTGGAAGAGGACATATCTTTTGTTTGCCCTCCTCATGTGAGTAGGAGTTTACTTTTGTAGTATCGAGAAACTAGTTTGATACCAATCACCAAGTAGAGCCTCATATCAGTAGAAATCGCTAAAATTCTTTTTTAAATAACTTACATCTCGCGATCTAGGGATAAATGCGCTATTAACCAATGCTCTTCTTGACCCAGCTTTCCAAACCTCCTAGTGCAATGATCTCTTGAACGTTAGGAGGCAGCTCGCCGACCTTCTGGCTCCACCTCTCACCGCCCTCGCCTTCTTGCACAGTCACCTTGCTCCTCCTCACATCCCATTCAAAAGTCCATCCCGTCCTTCTCGTGAGCACCTTCTCTGCTGCCGGAATGTTCACTGGCGCCGGAGGCGGAGAATCGAGGGATTGCTTGTTCTTTTGTGGCTCATGGATCTTTTGCTGCGAGTCCGGCGAGGAAGAATTGCTGCCAGAGAAAGTTTGACGTAGGCGCTGGACCAGGCGTGGCACTTCAACACCCATCAAAGCATTGTTGATGCTGTTTCTGCCAAAAATGTTGGCAAAGCTGCCAGCAACGACAAGCGGGATGTCCTTCGCCAGAATAGCCGTCGCGGCTTGTTCTCTAGAACTACCGCAACCAAAGTTGAAGCCACTGACCAAAATGTCACCGGGCTTGGCGATAGATGCGAACTGCTTGTCGTAGTTTTCCATGACGACTTCGCTCATCTTTTCCCGGGTGACGTCATCCTGGTAGGTATATTTGCCGGGGTAGATGCCATCAGTGTTGATGTTGTCGGCATCACAGAAGACGATTTCACCGGACACCTTTTCCGGGAAACCGGGGAGAATCTCTGTCAAAGTTTCGGCTCCTTCAGCTGCAGGAACATCACTTCTTTCCTGACTGGCAACTGACTGTTCGCTTGTCGCAATCATCTCGTCTGCCTGGGCAATGAGCTTCTCCAGCGCGTCCTCGATTGTGTTGCCAATGAGATCGCCCTCGCCGCGGACAACACCCTGGACTCCCTCAGGTTGTTGATACCAGCCAGGTCCAGAGATTTTGCCATTCAGCGCACTGGCAGCAACAACCTCGGGGCTAGCAAGATACGCTTTGGCTTCCGTGGAGCCCATACGGCCCTTGAAATTCCGGTTGCTGGCACTGATGCCTACCTCACCGGGTTCAAGCAACCCTGTTCCGAGGCCAATGCACGGACCACATCCACTGGGCAGCGGCTGAGCGCCAGCTTGAAGTAGCGTGTCCCAATCGCCTGCTTCCCTCGCTGCAGTTTCCTCCAAGCTGGATGCCGCCGCTATGTAGAAATTCACATGGTCGGGGATCTTCGGTACCTGGCCACCGTTCTTCTCAGCGGCCTCCTTGAAAACACGGGCGGCAGCAGCAATATCAGAGCTGCGAGAGTTAGTACAGGAAACGAGGTAAGCCTTGTTGACCTTGATGTTTTGGGATTCCAGCTCCGGGAGCGGCGTAGCGACCTTAACAGAGTTGGGGCCTGAAACGTAAGGGGACAAAGTGGACAGGTCAAGGTAAAGCTTTTTAGCATATGTCGCACCGGGGTCGGCAGCGGGCGCGTTTTGGAAAAGCTCGTTAAGGCGCTCATGGTTATAACGGGAAATGCGGTTGCTCTCCAAGATGTTTCCAGAATTGAACATAGTCGCCTCTGTAGCCTTGTACCGCAGCCAGCCCTGTAGCAATGAGTCCATGGGAAATAGACCGCTCAATGCGCCCCATTCAGTGGTCATGTTAGCAATAGCAAGGCGGTCGTCGATAGGGAGGCTGAGGAGAGTTTCGGGGGAGCCGGTGAACTCAATGGCATGGTTCAGGACTTCGTCATTGTTGAAAAGACCGCAAAGGGCCACGATGATATCTTTGCCCGTGACACCCGGGGGGAGGACACCGGTGAGGGTGACCTTGGCGATGGGAGGGATCTGCCACCAGGTCTTGGTGGTAGCCCAAATAGAGGCGGCGTCAGTCCGGACAACAGGAGTTCCCAAACAACCAATACCACCATACATGTTGGTATGACTGTCGGATGCCACAGCCAACGTTCCGGGGAAGGCATAGCCTTCCTCCACCATGATCTGGTGGCCAATGCCCCGTCCAGCAGGATAAAAGTCAACACCCTGCTTCTTGGCAAATTCCTCGATCTGTCTGTACTTTTTCAAGTTTGACTCGCTCTTGTTCTGCACGTCATGGTCCAGCGTCATGACCGTCTGCCTGTTGTTCGCAACACGCGTGCCACCAATTCCCATGAACTTCAACGCAACCGGCCAGGAATTGTCGTGTGTCATGCAGTGAGCAGGGCTAATGGTGACATAGTCTCCCGACTTGACGAACTTGCCCTCGGGCAAGCCGACGGCGTACTTTTGCACAATCTTCTCGGTCAAGGTCTGCGGGACGGCTTGGGGTTTGCCCAGCGAAGAGAGCAGGGAAGACGCGGCGGGATCCTCGAGCTGGGAGTGGAAAACATGCTCCTGCCTGGCGGCAGCAGAGGCACTGCTGTAGAGACGCGATCGGAGGAGAGGCTGCGCCGGACAGCGAGTGGCGGAGATTCGCGAGGAGCTCAGCCGGAGCTGTGCGCAGTCAGGGCGTGCAGCGAGGGCGGGGGAGAGCAGGGCTCACCAGATTGGCGCGTCTCATCAGCAGCGCAGCACTGCGAACGGGCGTGGCCATGGCGGGCGGGATGGGTTGGCGGTTGCGGTGCAGAGCGTCGTCGAACCCCAGATTCCAAAAAATCGCTTAGAATGGCCGCCGCCTCAATGGCTGCGCAGCCGAGATCGGAGCGTGCTCGCGTCGACGTCGCTCTCACATGCTCCGTCTCATCGTGCAACATAAATGTCAATCGTTATAGCTCTCCGTCAGTTTCACACCCATGTGGCTACCGCTTCCACTACACACACAAACCGCCGTGTGTCGGAGCCGTGTTCGACGAGGACGGGAAAGCCCTCCTCGCAGTCATGGCAGATGATCATTCCACCGTTTTAACAGGACGAGCCTTGCTGTACGCGCCTTGCTGGAAACAAGACCAGCTATCTTCCCTGTCCCTGCCTTGGGTATTGCTGTCACGGATCAGAGTGCAATTTATCAGACTGGCGCCTTGCCACAGCATCACTAACACGAAACTCTTCACTGCGGCCGTCCAAGTCACAGCCTCTTCGTTGATATGTCATACTGTCTCGTGTCGCCGTGTTGCCTTTTGCCGTCTTGATGCCCGCAACTCCAACTTTTCCGATATTCTTGATTCTTTTTCCGACTGGTTCAGGAGAGCGGCAGCTGGTTGGCGTCGCCTCCTCGTCATTCCCTGTCTCTGTTTCTCTCTATATGCTCTTTCTAAATTACTTGCTTCCACTCCACCGCTGCTGGTGTTCAGCGGTTCTTCCAATACACACCGACAATGGTCGAGTCTAGCTGGCGGCTAGGCCGCCGTACCTCCCTCTCTCCTGACTTCCCCAACACTATTGTGCTAGAAGAGTCTTCGGCGACCCTCGACCAAGCCCGTGCCCTTGTCAACGATTTGGTCCTTAGCCAGCAGATGTCGCTTAGAACTATGAATATCGCGTTGGGCGTTTTTAGCATGCTCCTCGCTGGTATCATGGTGTCTAGGATACTTCGTGATGGTTGGCGTGCCAGGAAACTCACTGTACTGCTGCGACCAGCGTAAGTATCTCCCCAGTTATTGGAGAGTGGCGTGTCTGACTAGTCCAGTAAACTCCAAATCCTTAGAGCCGTTCATGCGGCAGAGCTCTTTCCGCTCGTTCTCGGAGCAGCAATGATCATACAGCAAACTACATTCATTGGAATAGAGGGCAGTGCGATCAGTACTGTCACGGTACGAAATTGCGACGCATATGCACAAATCACGCTCCCTGGTAAGTTACACCAACCGAAAGTAGCTGCTTCAATGCTTATATTCTTGTAGCAATATTTCTTGTCAGCTATACAAGTTTAGTGTTCGGGATCGAGACAACAGTCAGAGCACTAAAAGGGCCAGAAAACGCACCTCGGACGAGATGGAACACCCCCATATGTCTTGGGGTTATATTCATTCTTTTGATAATCACCTGGATCCCGACTGTGGTATGGCAATCTCCAGGCCAGTGCTACGGAAGTCTTATTTGGTTTGCCTTCAGCTACCGCAAGTTCGTTCTTCCTGTTCTGTCTATCTTGATATTCTCCTTTGTATCTCTGGGAACCCTCATCTCTTTACGGTTACTGCGCAGCGCGCGGTTCGAACACCATGAAAGGATAGCAGCCTCAAGGATGGTATACTATCTAGTATTTGCCACTATCGAACATGTAGGTCTATTTATACACATTGCTAGACGGCCATTGCTAATAGGATCATAGACCTTGATTCTGCCTTTCTTCGTGCAGGCCTATATGCGCAACTATGACACCAAATTCACTACATCCAGCGTCGCCGAGGTGAGCCTATTTGGCTCTGGTGTTGCTGTGGCATTCATGCATCTATTTCTCCGCGTCAATGTCGATCGTACAGTCATCAAGCCCCGTGGCGTACCCTGGCATTCTCGGAAGAACCCATTGAGGTTTTTTGGTTTCTTCGGTCCCAGCGACTTGGAGATGAACATCAGTGAGCCATTGGACAATGACACGCCACGCTATATGCCAGATAAGGCCGGATTTTATGGATGTCCTTACAACCCATACTCGGAAAAACCGGGAACAAATGGACAGGAGCCTGTCTCGCAGACATCTGGTCTGCAAGCACAGAACTCCAAATCGTGGCCGTTACCTCCGGAACCTATCATCCTTCCGAACAACAGAACATCCTCTAAGGAGTCTATGGACTATAGTCGCACAACACCCAGCTATACTCTGTTCCCGACGCAAGCAGACGATATCCCCCGTCTCCCCGCTGCCGTATATACACCTCCTTCGCCAGGCTATCGAGGCTCCGGAGCACTTGGTACGAGGAACAGGGTGACCCAATCATCGGTGGCTCCATCTGTCACTGATGTACGTGAAGCTTTCGAAGGGCTTCAGCCACCGCGAGCACCCTTCGCACGACGTCACCGCAGAGGCAGCAGTACGTCGAGCAGTGCTACTGTCCAGATTGGATTACGGCTCTCTCTCGCTCCTGCAGCAATAGCAGCAAGGAGCCGGAGTCCACTTAATAGGGCATTAGCACCCCCGCCACTGAGGCTCGAGGCTACTGGGTCAAACAAAAACAGCGTCGGCCCATTAACACAAAGGCCATCTACCCCTGCTTCTGCTGCTGTCCGCTCTCCTTTCAGATCCCCAGCTCCGACGGAATCGACACTGGAAGAAGCTGTGGAAGAAGATCTGCGACCCATGTTCACCATGATAACGCGAGAAAATAGCCGGCGATATTTGCAAAACACTGATGATGGCAAAGTCCTTCCGCCCGCGCCATTAGAAATAGACAAAACCAGTAAAAACGGTTCTCCCAAGCCGGACAACGCTACCTCTCGTGAACGACCAGCTGGAAAACGGTGGGCGGCTCTTGGTGATGGAACTATTAATCGTTCCAATTCAAGGATCAACCGTTCAAATTCAAAGAAAGCGCCGGAATCAAAATGGATATAAAGGGGCCATGATTAACGAAACTTGGAGGCTAGGCGTCAATGTGTTTAGATAGGCCCACCCAATGAATAGTATTTCAGCTTGTCTAAAGAGAGTCGGGAACTTTCATGTTTATAAGATAAGAAAGTACCTTATCTTAACTAAGCTATAAAAAGTTATATATCTGTATAGATATAATAAATTCGGTTATTTAATGAGATATAGAGATTAAGTCGAATATTTTCTAAGAATATATTATCAATAAAATACTAATTTGTATATAGTGTTAGAGGTCTCTCTAAGATATTATTTTTTCAGCTATTTACTAAGATACATAAATATATATTAAGTAGTTTCTTATATATATATAATATTCGGCTATTTACCGAGATATATATACTTCTTTAAATATTTTCTAAGATATATATAATATTTCTGAGATATAAATATCGAAAAAGTCTCTCTAAGATTTATATTTTTTTAAAAAAAAAAATATTTCAATATATTTCGATCTATTGTAATATATTATAAAAATATATATCTTAGAAAAAATTCGACAATATATCTTAGAAATTATTTTTAAGAATATATTCTCAAAAAAAAAAAAAAAAAAAAAAAAAAAAAAAAAAAAAAAAAAAAAAAAAAAAAAAAACAACTCTTTAAAAAAGCGAAAAGTATTTTTAAAGAAAAAATATTCTTGAAAAAAAATTCTTTTTTTAAAAAAAAGCGAAGTATATAGATACCCGACTCTTTTAAGTTTTCTACCTTCCTTTTTAGGATTAGATACGTATAGGGGGTACTACCTTAGTAACGGCCCTAGCCTTAAACGTCTTTTTAGACCTAGAGTACCTAACTTAGGGGGCTCTAGGCCTTATTACTATAGTAATACCCTATATCCTAAAAATAAAGGCGAAAAACTTAAAAGAGTCGGGTATCTATTTTTTTTTTTAAAAAAAAAGTAAAATATTTTTTTAAATAAATTCTAAGATATATATATATATATATCTTAGTAGATAGCCGTATAATATTTCTAAAATATATATATAGTAACTTACTTATATCTTAGAAATATTTTAAGAAGATATATATATCTTAGTAATTTTTTTTAAAAACTATTTTTTAAGAATATATTTTATCTTCTTTTTAAATATATATATCTTAGAGTTAGAAATAGTATATATATAATAGAAAATATTAAAAAAAAGTATATATCTTAGTAAATAGCTATTAAAAGTATATATATCTTAAAGAGACCTTTTAGATAAATTTATCTTAGAAATAGTATACTTATTTTGGAAACTATATATATATATCTTAGTAAATAGCTAAAAATATTTTTACTTTTTTTAAAAAAAAACTATTTTACTTTATATATTTATAGATGTTTTAGTAGTAAATTACTTATTATATATGTTATTTTAGCTTTTAGTTTTAAAAAAGTAATTTACTAAATATATTTAAAATATAAGATTATACTTTTTTTATAGGGCTATTTACTAAGATATATATTTTTTATCGTATAATTTCTAAGATATATATATTTAAAAAAAAAGTCTCTCTAAGATATTTTTTTTAAACATTTCTATATATTTCGATATAATATAATAATATATTAAAAAATATATATCTTAGAAATGAAATTTAAAAATATATATATCTTAGAAATTATTTTTCTTAAGAATATCTTAGTTTTCTATAAATATATTTTACTTTTTTTTAAGAATATATTTCTTTTTTTTTTCTTAAGAATATATTTCGCTTTTTTAAGAGTATACTTTACTTTTTTTTTCTTAAAAAAAATATATTTTCTAAAAATCTATTTCGATTTTTTAAGAATATACTTTTAAAGAATATATATTTTCTTTAAATATATCTATCTAAGTCTATATTTTTTAGGAGTATTTTCAATTTTTTTTTTAAGAATATATTCGATTTATTAAGAATATATTTTCTAAAAAATATTTCTAAGATATATAGTTTTTAAACAATATATTTCTAAAACATACTAAACGGCTATTTACTAAGGTATAAATTTCTTTCGTAAAATTTCTAAGATATATATAGTATTTCTAAAATATATATATCGAAAAAGTCTCTCTAAGATATAAACTTTTTTTTATATATTTAGCTTATAAATAAATATATTATAGCAAATTATAAATTATATATATATCTAAGAAAATAAATTAAAAAAATATATTTATCTTAGAAATTCTATAAAAAAAAGCGTATATCTTAGAAATAGATTTAAGAAAATATACATATCTTAGTAATATTTTTTTTTAAAAAAAAGTTACTATAAATAATAAATATACTCTTAAAAAAATTAAATAAATTCTTAAAAAAAAAAAGTAAATTTACTCTTAAAAAAAACTAAATATATCTTAAAAAATCTAAGATATTTTTTTAAAAAAAATATATTCTTAAGAAAGGAAATATATCTCTTAGAAAAATAAAAGATATACTCTTGAAAAAATTAAAATATACTCTTAATAAATTCTAAAAAGTTCTTAAATATATTCTAAAAAAAAAATAGAAATATATTCTTAATAAATTCTAAAACAATTCTTAAATATACTTTTTAAAAAAAACTAAATATACATATATTAAAAAAAACTAAATATACATATATTAAAAAAAACTAAATATACATATATTAAAAAAAACTAAAATATGATTTTTTTTTAAAAAAAATAACTAAATAGAATACCTAAATATCTAAAAGTAAAACTATATAAAATTAATTTCTTCTTCTTCTTTCTATACCTATAATCTAAATATAAGCTAGAAAAATATTATAACTTAAAAGTTAGGCTAGTTCTCTATAGCTAAATTTATAGAGAAACCTTAAAATTCTTCTAAATTTTCTAAAGAAGTTAAATTCTTTTTTAGCTATTTTAGAAAACCTTAAATTTTATCTTCTAAGATTAATTCTATACTAGTTAAAAGTTTTCTAGTATTATCTTTTAGCTAGATAATTATAGCGACTGGCTACTATTTCTTTTTATAAGTATTTAGTAGAAGATTATTCTAGCTTTCTCTTTCTAGTACTATTTTTATTTAGCTACTTATTATTAGATTCTAGCTAATTAAATAGTACTAGAGAAAGAAATCTTTTAGAGTAATAAATTATTCTATAAAAATTAATTAAATCTTTAGGATCTAGTTTTAAAGTAGTAGCTAGAGTATAAGTATATTAATAGAGAAGCTTATAATCTATAAAATCTTTATAAGAATATTCTTTTTAAGAATATTTATAAGAAATTATAAATTTTCTTAAGAAATAAGCTTAATTTGCTATTCTCTATTAGAAATAGAAATAATCTAGTATAGAGGCGTAGCCTTTATATATCTTAAACTATAGTAAGAATAGTAAATAGAGGCGGTAGATCTAGTAGTAATAATAGTATAACTAATTTAAAAGACTTAGTAGCTCTAATAGCTAGTCTAGAGGCGTAGGACTATAAAGAATAGTTTCTATAAAATAATAAAAATAAATCTATAGAGATAGAATACTATATTTTTAAAGAAAAAAAAGTTATAATCTACTAGTCTAGATATATATATTCTACGGCTTCGTAATAAAGTAGTAGATAATACTAATACTAGAAGCTTTATTCTTTTAAACTTATTTTTTTTTTTTTTTTTTTTTTTTTTATATATATATATATATAAAATAACCGCTAATCGGCGGTAGTACTATAATAACTAGTAGCTATAAAGCTTTAGAATATTCTACTTAAACTAATAC
>NW_022983531.1:591162-723788 GCF_010093885.1 Aplosporella prunicola CBS 121167 | reverse complement strand
AGTCTAGAGGCGTAGGACTATAAAGAATAGTTTCTATAAAATAATAAAAATAAATCTATAGAGATAGAATACTATATTTTTAAAGAAAAAAAAGTAATAAGGAGCTAGTCTAGATATATATATTCTACGGCTTCGTAATAAAGTAGTAGATAATACTAATACAAGAAACTAAATTCTTTTAAACTTATTTAATTTTTTTTTTTTTTTTTATATATATATATATATATATAAAATAACCGCTAATCGGCGGTAGTACTATAATAACTAGTAGCTATAAAGCTTTAGAATATTCTACTTAAACTAATACTAGTAACTTAGACTATAATACTTACTATTTTACTAGTAGACTATCTATATAATAGCCTCTATACTAGCTCGCTATTATATAAGCTAGTTTCTTCTCTTATAAGTTTTTTTTTAAAAAACTATTAACTAAGTAATTAGCTATCGAACTACTCTACCTAGAAAAACTTTATTTTATTTTAATTCTATCTACTAACTAGTATCTTAAGTACCTTCTATAACTTATATAGCCTAATTAGAAAGCTATACTTTAATATTATAACTATTATTTACTAGAATAAACGCTACTTCTAGATTAGAGTACGTTATTTTCTAACTAATTAACTAACTTATTAATTTTTTTTCTTTTATTCTAGAGCTATAGCTTAATACTAGTAAGTAGTAAGCTAGCCGGCCGCTATTTACTACTCTAGTAATAGTTTTAAGAAATAAAGAATAGTTAATAGAAAAAGCTTAGATATTCTATAGCTTTTTCTCTAAGTTTTCTAGTAGAAGTAACTAGATTAATCCGCTAAGTTATACTTAAATTAAAGAAATAGTATAGCTAGCTAAAAATCTAGTAAGAACTAGTAGAAGAAGAAAATTCTAGTTAGTTTTTATTTAAAACTTTCTACTTCTATAGAAAGATAATTAGATAAAGAGCTAAGTTATAAAGACTTTTAAAAAATTTAATAGTATATATAATTTACTATAAAAGAGTAAGTAGTTTAATACTTACTTTTAGTAGAAAATAGCTACTTTAGCTACTAATTTAAGCTTTAGTTACTATTAAATCTAAAATAAACTTTTTAAGTTAATTCTTCTATTTTAGAAATAAAACCTTTATAATCTAAGTATAGAGAATTATTTTTATCTAGTAATAGTATAGGATAATAAAGTAGTACTAGACTAGCTATACTATAATATAAAAGAAAATCTTCTATTTTTAGTCTAGCTATCTATAGAGTATTTCTTTTCTATAAATCTAAGGCTTAGTTTATATTAAGCTATTCTAGATATCTTTTCTATTTTTAAAAAACCTTAGGAAGAAAGATTTACCGCTAAATAATATAGTACTTTTAAAATAATAATAAACTAAGTTACTTTAGAAATTATAACTTCTACCTAGCGCTTACTATAGAAGTAATTTATATAATAAGTATTTTAATAACTAGAATCCTACTTTCTACCTCTATAGTAGTAAAAGACTTATAATAGATAGATACTATAAAATACGCGTTAGTAGCCTAAACTATATAAAGCGATATAAAAGTAGTAATAGATAAACTAACTAGCTTTTAAGTCTTATAGATCTAACTAAAAGATAAATAATTTTTTTAATTCTAGAATAAATTACTAGTATATCCCGCGCTTTATAGTAGATAAAGTTAGTTACTTTAATCTCTACTTAGAGGAAGATTTTAGCTTAGAAAATATTATTAATAAAAACTCTAAGATATACTATTAGGATATTAATCTATTTATTAATATAGCTAAAGTAGTAGTAGCGTCTATTACTCTAGAAGTAGTATATACTAATCTAGATAAATACTTATATAGTACTACTTAAAACTAGTATATTTTCTAATTAATAAAAGATTAGTACTTACTACTTTATAAAGGCTAAGGTTTTAATAACTAGGAATTAGCGCTACGTAGTAAATAGGTAATAAAACTAATAAGAGCTTAGAAGAAAATAGAAGTACTAAAATATAATAAGTTAAGTATTTACTCTAAAACTTTTATAGTAGAGTTTATCTTCTTAGCTATCTACTTAGCTAAGGCTAGGGGCTACTACGGTAAGGTATTACTAATACTTTATACTAATACTCTAAAGAGTAAAAGTATAAGTATATACTATAAAAAAAAAGTATAAGTATTCTCTAAAAGTATTAGTATAAGTATAAGTATTTTCTTAAAGTATTAGTATAAGTATAAGTATAAGTATTTAAATTTTTAAAAGTATAAGTATAGTATAGTATATTAAATAAGTATTAGTATAAGTATTAGTATCTAATAAGTATTAGATTATATAAAAGTTATTCTTTTAGCCTAAATCTTTTATATCTTAAATAATAAATCTTATAATAAGTATATAATAAGTATAAGTATTACTATAAATAGAAGTAGTATATACTTAAATACTTAAGTATAATACTTATTAGATACTAATACTTATAGTATAATACTTATTAGATACTTATACTTATAGTATAATACCTATTAGATACTTGTATTTATAGTATAATACCTATTAGATACTAATACTTATAGTTTAAGTATTTAAGTAGATTAGAAAGAATTAGAAGCTTAATTAGTCTATTTTCTATTGTTACTTAGGCTAGGCTTTAGAGCTATTTAGGAAGTATAGAGTTATTATATTAGAAGTTAGTAAAAACTTATTCTATATTATTAGAATTAGTAGTAAAGTAGTAGTAATCTATTTATCTATCTACTAACTAGCTTTATACTATTTCTATAGAATAAACTTTTTATAGAAATTAGAAAGATTACGCTTAATAAGCTTCTATATATAAGAAAAAATAGAACTAATATAGGCTTAGCTTTCTTTACTATTAGTATTATTATAGCTAAGCGTAAAATAAAAGTAGATTTAGCTACTAATTATCTAATAGAAGAGTTATTTAATTTCTTTAATAGGCTACTAATTAGAGAGCTTAAAGTAGTATAGTTAGACTTCTTTTATATATTAAAGACTAAGACTTATACCTATATAGTAGGCCTTACTACGGTATTAGTATTATAGGGGGGGTATAAGTATTTACTAATACTTTTTACTTAAATAATACTTATAATATTATCTTTACTAAGTTTATAGTAAGCTCTAAGCCTCTTAAGCTCTCTAAAAATTTAAGTTATCTAAGCTATAGTAGTAAGTCTCGTAGCCCTAGCTATAAGATCTAAATTACTAATAAAATAGTAGAAAAGATAAATACCCTACTAGCGTAACTAATACTTTAAGAAAATAATAAGAAAGAAACTATTCTATAGGCTAGTAGACTACTATTTATTACTAATTATCTATCTAATAAGAAAGAAAGCTAATAGAAATCTAATTTAAAAATAAAATAAAACGTAGCGCTAGTTAGTAGAAAATTAAGAGAGGCCTTTAGTGTAACGAGGCCTCTTCAGCCTAGGCGTTGGAATTGCCTAGCGGGTGAATAGGTTCGAAGGGTTTACCTTGAAGGACAAGAAGTATAGGAGTTGAGAGACAAGTCACGTAAAGGATCGGGTGTAGGCGTGTTACCATCAACCTAAGGGTGTAGATTAATACTTTAAGTTGACCACGAAGGTCCTATCTACTGCTAGAGAGCGTAGTCTAAATACATATTAAAATATAGATCAAAGGAGATATTGGATCAATCTATATACTAGATTAATCCGAGGGTTAGATCGATCTGGACGGGTTAATCCAGTGTGGGTCTGTCACGTGACTCCTTGTGCCACTTTTCTGACAACCGATAATCTGCATTCTGACAACCTTTTTTCTTTCCTGTCGCAGAGCGGACGCGATAAGCCCCTTATCCTTAATCGCTCTGTACTCTACTTGTCGGCTTATTGTTTTTGTCCCTGTGGACATTAATTCCCTGTGGGCCTTCTGGAGTTGTTGCCTCTTAGTGGGCTAAGTCCTTGCGGGGTGCATTCCCGTGCGGGCTTCTTAGGGTTGCGGTCTTAGTTCCTTTACGGCCTTGTCTGGCACGTGTCTGCGGGTGCCTTGCGGGACGCGGGACCTTGTGGTTACTAAGCCCTTATAGACCCCAGGTCCGTGTGGGCCTTTTCTCCATAAGGTCTTTCTGACCCTGCGGGTTAATTTCTCTTGCGGTCTATAACACTATCCCCCTCTTTACGGATCTTCGGCCCGAAGATTTTCCTTTCGGCCTATATATCGCAGTTTGTGTCGCCTTCTTCTCCTTCCTCCGTAAGTCTTTCAATATGCCTCCCAAACGCAAGCGTTCTGAGCAGGATACTGAGCGCCTTTCTTTAGGTGCCAAGATTGACTTATTGGGCGACGTGATGCCCGTCCCTTGTACTCGTTGTTTATTGCTACAGGAGCAGGGGGAACAAGTGGACTGTAAGGTGGCCTTAAACTTTTCGCGATGTAGCGAATATTGTCGTCGAGGGCATAGCAAGTGTGATGCCGGGGGTGTGGAGGATTCCGACTGTTTGTCTTTCCCCTTTCCTAATGTACTTGATTCTGACCTTGCTAGTTGATCGTTTGAAGCGTGCTTTGGACAAGGCTCGCGATGAGCGTGAGAGCGCTCGTCAGGCTCTTCGGGCTTCCATGTCTCGTTTAGAGCGCGCTGAGAAGCAGACTTCCTTACTGGAGCGTCGTGGGGCTCTGATGCTTCATCGTAAGGCTCAGACGGTAGAGGATTTGGAGGAGATTGAGCGGCTCGAGACTTCCCGTAGAGCTGGGGATGCCGCTGACCCTGAGGCTGAGGGTGGCGATCGGCATGCAAAGCGCTTGCGTGGCGAGTCCTCAGCTGATACCTCTGTGGGTCCTACGAATGTGGGTTCTCCTGGGGCTGGTTCTGCTGCGCCTCCTGAGACGTCGGAGCCGGTGGATTTCGCGCGGATGCCTGTCTTCTGGGAGGTTGATCCGTTTTCTGGCGAGTTTGATGTGTCGGCTTTGGACGGTCTGGATTTCGGCGGTGGAATTCTTTAATAAGTTCTTGACATCCGTCGCAGTTCTCAGGTGGTTCCCATATATTATCCCAATTTCCTTCCCATTTCAGAAGATAACGGAATTGACCGTTAACGTGTCCACTGTCTAGGACTTTCTCGACTGTCCATTCTTGGTTTTCGTCGGCGTCAGGGTTTTCCGGTATCATTTCTTCTATCTGTTGTACTGTGGTGGCGTTTTCTGGTGCCGATTCCAGCAGTGAGACATGGAAGACTAGGAAGATTTTTATTGTATCCGGCAATTTGAGACGATAATTGACTTTTCCAATTTGTTTGTCAATTTCGAACGGTCCGATTTTCTTGAAATCCAGTTTGTTGTTCGGCCGTTTCGTCCGGATGTTTTTTCTAAGAAGGTATACTTTATCCCCCTCCTTAAAGGTCGGTGCCTCCTGGTGCCGCCTGTTGTAGTATTTTAACATTAGAAATCCGTTGTATTCTATGTCGAGGCTTAACTGTCTGTGCAGCTCTTTCAGCTGGTCTGCTTTCAGGATCCCCTTCTGGGCAAGCGACTGGCTTGGTTGCGGCTCATTATAGGCCGTTGGCTCATATCCATAGTTGGCGTAGAACGGCGATTCCTGGGTGGTTGTTGCCTTGGCGCTGTTGTACGCGAATTGGGCGAGAGGTAAGAGTTCTACCCAGTTGTCTTGTGCGTAATTGACATAGCAGCGCAGGTGTTGTTCCAGTGTCTGATTTATCCGTTCCGTTTGCCCGTCTGTTTGCGGGTGCGCCGTGGTGGACATCTTGTGTTTAGAACCAAGCTGACGGGTGAGAGTCTGCCAGAATCGGGAGGTAAATAATTTGTCCCTGTCTGATACTAGCTCTTCTGGTAACCCGTGGTTGCCGAGGATTGTCCTGAGGAACGTATAGGCGAGTTCTTCCGCGTTTGCCGACTTGAGATAGGGCAGGTAATACGCGTACTTAGTGAGCCTATCGACGATGACGAGTATCGAATCGTATTTTACCCTGGTAAGTGGCTCCTTCGAGGATAGTAGATCCGTGATGAAATCTAACGAGATCGATTGCCATGGCCGTTCCGGTGCCTTGAGAGGCTGCAGTAGCCCGTAGGGGGCGTGTCTCGCGGCTTTGCTTCGGATACAAAGGTCGCACTGCGAGACCACTCGTTGGACCGTCTTCCTAAGGCCTGGGAAGTAGAAGTGCCGGGTGATTCGTTCGATTGTCTTGTCGGTTCCTTAGTGACCATGTGCTGGTGGTTCATGGATATCTTTAACTAGTCCTTCTCTAAGCGTTGTGGGGACGTAGACTAATCCTAAAAACAGGATTGTTCCGTCGGAGTCCTTTGTTACTCTTGGGTCGTCTTTTATTTCCATGAGTTCTTATGCCATCGTATCGTGGCGGTATTCCTGTCGAATCTTTTCGAGCCAGGAACCGTTTTCGAGTCTGATCGCCGGTGCTAGCTGTCTGCTTAGGACGTATCCATCCAGCTCTATGCCGAACCAGCTTCGCTCTGTGCGATACACCGGGGCGACTACCCTTGCAGGTTCCAAGGAGCCATCCTCATTTTGTTGCAGTACCGCTGGTTGAATACCGGGTTTCCCTGCGAGGTAATCGGCTCTCCTGCTTAACGCATCAGCCCTGGCATTCTCGGATCCCTTTCTGTAGGTGATCTTCATGTTGTAAGACGCCAATTCTTCAGCCCACCTGACCTGTCTTCGGGTCAGTTCCTTGGTGGTGGTGAAGTGAGTCAGGTTTTTATGATCGTAGTAGACCATAACCTGGTATTTTGCCCCTTCAAGGTAGTGTCTCCATTCTTTAAAAGCCGTAACAATGGCTAGGAGTTCCTTGTCATGGACGTCGTAATTTAGCTCCGGTGGGGTCATCTTTCGTAAGTAATACGCGATGGGATGGAGTTTTCCTTATTCGTCTGGCTGACTAATACAAGCCCCAATAGCGTAATCAGAAGCGTCTGTTTCGACCACAATGGGTAGTTCCGGGTTGTAAATCCCAAGGACGGGAGCTTCGCAGAACATCCGTTTTAGTGATTCGAAGGCGTTTTGTTGTACTTCTCCCCAGTTGAATCCGTGCTCTTTTCGTACGAGTCTCGTAAGGGGTTCTGAGACTTCGGCGTATTTCCAGATAAATTTCCGGTAAAAGTTAGCAAATCCGAGGAAGGACTGCACTTCCTTAACGGTTCTAGGTATTAGCCAGTCTCGTATGGCATCTAGCTTCTTTTCGTCCATCTCCACGTGTCCTGGTGAGATGACAAAGCCTAGAAATTCCGTCCTTTAGACGTGCCATTCGCACTTCTCTAGTGCAACCTGCAGGTCTTTGCCTTGCAGTGCCTAGAATACTTTCCTAACGTGTTCTTTGTGCTCCTCCAGGGTCTCCGAATAGATGAGTATATCATCTAGGTAAGCCATACAGAAGACGTCTAGGTAGTTGCGTAACGTATCGTTGACCAGACTCTGAAACGTTCCTGGAGCGTTTGTAAGACCAAAGGGCATAACCGTGTACTCGTAATGTCCTAGGCGGGTTCTGAACGCGGTTTTCCATTCTTCCCCTTCCTTCATGCGTACTAAGTAGTAGCCTTCTCGAAGGTCGAGTTTGGTGAAGTATTTTGCCGTCCGTAGCTTGTCTTGAAGCTCGGTGATTAACGGCAGTGGATACCGGTTTTTTATGGTAATATCGTTTAATTGACGATAGTCCACACAGAGGCGTAATTTACCGTTCTTCTTTGGAACAAAGAGGATTGGGTATCCGGCTGGCGAGCTTGATGGCCTAATATAGCCGCGTTCGAGATTCTTGTCCAGGTAGTCCCTTAGCGCCTCACTTTCCTTTTCGGAGAGCGCGTAAATGGGCTTAAACGCTGGCTGCGTGCCTGGCAACAAGGGTATCTCGTGATCCTATGGCTTGTGTTCCGGTAGTTGGCCTTTGCCTCGTTCCTGGAAAATTGCTCGGTAATCCCAGTATTCTTCTGGTACCGTTTCCAATTCGGGAATGGGCGGTTCCTTCTCTCGCTTTGGAGGTGTACTAGGCTGGTACATTCCTTTCGCAGGTATGGGTTTTCCCCCTGGTGGGTGACCTTCCTTGATCCTGTTTGGATCATCCCCGACGGCCGGTTTTGGGCCGCCGGATTTTGGCCTATTGGCCTGCATGTGCGCCAGAATTCGGTTTTCCGTTTCTTGACTGGGCTTTAAATACATCATGCAGATCCTTTCTCCCCTGCGTCTCATTCGTTTAAGCGCTGCGGCGGAGATTTCCTTGACTTCGATTGGTTCGGAGGATCCGGGTTTTTGTTCCGAGGAATCCTTTTGGGAGGCGCGCGTACTGTTCGGTCCGTTTTTAACGCTCGGTCCTCTGGAGCCCTGGTACTTATAGCTCTGGCTTTGCTGGTTCTGGCTCTTTTGGCTCTGACTCTTAAGCTCTGGCTTTTTCTTCCTCTGGCTCTCTAGGCTCTCGCTTGCGTGGCTCTCGGTTTTCCGCTGGGCTTCCATAAGGTGTCGGTCACAACCTTCGTCTGGGAATGTGATTTCCCCTGTTCTCCATCGAATGTAAGGTTCGTGCGTCCTTAGCCATGGTATTCCTAGGATCACGTCGTAGGAAGCTATGGTGGTAACGTCTAGATTGATTTTCTCCTTGTGTTGTCCAATAGTAAGAGCCGACTGGTTGGTTTCAATTCGTACCCATCCTTTTCCATAAGTGGAGGGTGTTCCGTCGACCGTGTTAAGCGCGTAAGGCTCGTCCTTTGCCTGGTGTAGCAGGTGGTTTTTGATGACAAACGTGGGGCTTACGAAATTGCCACTTGCCCCGCTGTTAATCATGATTCTAGCGCTTACTTTGTTGATTTTGGCTGTAATCACAAGGTGTTTCCAAAGATCTGTTCCGGTAGGTATGGTTCTGTTCACTGTTCTGATCGCCTGGTTCAGGGACCTAGACTTCGGCCCCTGCAAGGGTCCTATTAGTTGCTGTGCAGGGCCGTCTAGTTTTTTGACTGTCCCTTTTCAGAACCTTGACTGCTCGATTGGGGTGTACTGTCGTAGAAGTCGCCGGTATCACTGTCGACTAGTAGGGAGTCTTCCGGTAGTTCTTCTACGAACCCATGGATTTCTTCCTTAGTGGGTGTTCCCCATTCATTTGTCCTGCGTGTTCTCTTGGTGTTTTGTTTTTTTGGCTTATGTGGAAACCATCCTGTTACCAGTTTCTCACTTTGGTGGATTTGGCAGTTATCGTCATAGCATGCAGTCCAACTGAGCGTTCCGTGCTCAGGCTCTTTCCGGGCTGCTACTAACGCAGTTCGATTGGTGGCAGCGGCTTCTTTCCCCTTGTTCTTGTTTCGCGGGTTCTGCGGGCAGTTGTGTCCGGGTTCCCATTTGTCGCCACAGTGGATACAGAGATTCTTGTTGAATCGTTCTTTCTGCTGGTCGGTCCACTTGTTGTTGGCTTTGCGGTTGTTTTTTCCTTTTTTGCCTTTGTCCTTGTCATCTCGGGATGAGCTGTCTAGTTCCATGGCGTCACCTCCTTCTTGGGTGTGCCTGGGTCTCATGGATCGGGATGTGTTGGCTTGTTTATCCCAGCCACGTTGTAAGCGGCGTCGGTCCAACATGGTGGCAAGCTGGATCATTTCTGCGAGACTGTCGGGTTCCTCGTGGTAGGTCATTGCTTCCTGAATTTCGTCTTTTAATCCTTGGGCGTAGAACGTCCTGAGCGTGTAGTCGGTGTGGTGTCCAGCCACGTATGCTGCGTTCTGAAAGTCAGTAGTATACTCCAGCACTGACTTCTTTTGTTTCAGGGTTTGGAGTGTTCTCGTGGCTTTGCGGGTCTCGTCGATGTCCGCGAAAGCCTCTTTGAGATATTTGACGAAAGTTCGGTAGTCGTTGAAGACCTCCTGGGTTCGATCGGTCCATTCCCACTGCTGTTTCTCCTGTCGTTCCCGTTTCATAGGGCGGAACCATTTTTCTGCTGCGCCGCGTAGGTAAGTGCTGGCGTACAGGACCTTTTCTTCGTCATCGGTGAATTGTCCGCGTGAGAAGTGGAGGTAGTCGTCCAATTGAGTGAGAAAGTTCTGAGTTTTGTGCCGGTCTCTATAGTAAAGATCAGGCTTCGGGACCTTTGCGTGGGATGTAGCCGGTGCCGCTGATGCAGCGACGGGTGCGGACGAAGGCCGGGCCGGTTGAGCTCCCTGTGGTGGGACTGCTGGGGCTGTAGCCTCTTGTGCCGATAATCCCGTCTGTGGAACCTGCCCTTGGTTGATGCGGGCTCGGAGGCGTGCGTTCTCCTGCATCTGGTCGTTCAGTTGCGACTGGAGGTTAGCCATCTGTCCCTGCATGCCTTGCATCATGGCAAAGATATCGTCCAAGGTTGTGGGGTTCCTCTGCTGCTGTTGCTGCTGTTGGGGAGCACTGCTACCGTCGTTCATGTCGACTGTCGACATCTTATCCTGTCTGGGTTAGATAGGACGGGGTGATACTTCACTGATTGATCTTGACTTGGAATTGAATCCTCCTTCCTTCTTGCAAGGATGGTGGTCAAAGTGTAACGAGGCCTCTTCAGCCTAGGCGTTGGAATTGCCTAGCGGGTGAATAGGTTCGAAGGGTTTACCTTGAAGGACAAGAAGTGTAGGAGTTGAGAGACAAGTCACGTGAAGGATCGGGTGTAGGCGTGTTACCATCAACCTAAGGGTGTAGATTGATACTTTGAGTTGACCACGAAGGTCCTATCTACTGCTAGAGAGCGTGGTCTAAATACATGTTGAAATATGGATCAAAGGAGATATTGGATCAATCTGTATACTGGATCAATCCGAGGGTTGGATCGATCTGGACGGGTTGATCCAGTGTGGGTCTGTCACGTGACTCCTTGTGCCACTTTTCTGACAACCGATAATCTGCATTCTGACAACCTTTTTTCTTTCCTGTCGCAGAGCGGACGCGATAAGCCCCTTGTCCTTGATCGCTCTGTGCTCTGCTTGTCGGCTTGTTGTTTTTGTCCCTGTGGACATTAATTCCCTGTGGGCCTTCTGGAGTTGTTGCCTCTTGGTGGGCTAAGTCCTTGCGGGGTGCATTCCCGTGCGGGCTTCTTAGGGTTGCGGTCTTAGTTCCTTTACGGCCTTGTCTGGCACGTGTCTGCGGGTGCCTTGCGGGACGCGGGACCTTGTGGTTACTAAGCCCTTGTGGACCCCAGGTCCGTGTGGGCCTTTTCTCCATAAGGTCTTTCTGACCCTGCGGGTTGATTTCTCTTGCGGTCCATAACATTTAGCTAAAGCTTAAAAAGTAATAGCTATCTATAATTAGAGAATAAATCGGGTCTTTCTTTTTCTTATTTATTTATTTTCTTTTCTCTTTTTAAGTTACGTTAGTAATTAGGAGCTAACTTAAAGTCTTTTTTTTTCTTATTTAGTACTCTCTCTTTTCTTTCTTTTATATTTTTTTTCTTTTTCCTAATTACTTTCTATTTCTTATAGTAGCTTATAAAGCGGGCGTTAGTTCGTACCGCTATTAAGCTAGAGAAATAGAAGATACTATATTCTTTAGAAAAAGAAAGTTATAATCTACTAGTCTAGGCGTATATATTCTATAGCTTCGCGATAAAGTAGTAGATAATACTAATACTAGAAGCTTTATTCTTTTAAACTTACTTTTTTATTATAAAATAACCGCTAATCGGCGGTAGTACTATAATATAGAAAGCTAACTAAAAATAAAGTAGTAAATAAAAGATAGTTATTAATTCTTATCTACTTATAGCTAGCTTAAAGTTATACTATAAACGACCTACTAGTAAAGAATATATAAAAAATTAAAGAGTAGTTAGCTCTACTATACTAGTATTAAGACTATTAAATAAATTAATATATTTTCTTTAAAAAAAAGAAATAAAAGTATATCTTCTTAAAAAAAAAAAGTAAAATAGAAGTATATCTTCTTAAAAAATAAGTAAAAATATACCTTTCTTTTTTAAAATCTATATCTTAAATAGATAGCTATTTATCATTAGATTATAGTAAATATAGTATAATATTTTTAAATTACTATATTTTACTTTCTATAATTCTCCTCGCTAGTTAATATAGAATAAGGCTTATTTTCTTATCTCTTCTATAGTTGAAAACTCGGTTCTAATTAAAGATAGCTCTATAGTCGATTTTTTAAATAAAAAAAGAAAGAAATGTCCTACTATTTATATTCTAATTTTAGGTACCTATCTAATTAAACTAAATATTAGGTATCTAGTTCTAAGTTTTAGAATTTTAATTATAGTTAAACCATAAAATTAATCGTATATTTTTAAGCTCTAGAATATAGATTCTAATTAAATTAAATATTTTTATAAATTTTAAATTTTAAGAATATAGATCCTAATAAAATTAAATATTTTTTTTTATAAATTCTAATTTTTAAGATTCTAAACTTAATTAAATTAGATAATAATAGTATAATTATAATAAATAAATATATATTTTTTTATTTAGATTATATTTTTTTAAGAATATATTTAATCTTCTTAAAAGTATATTTAGTTTTTCTAAGAGTATATTCGCTTTTTTAAGAATATATTTTTAAGAATATATTTAAATTTTTAAAGTATATTTAATACTTTTTAAGAATATATTTACTTTTTTAAGAGTATATTCAATTTTTTAAAGAATATATCTAATTTTTTTTTAAGAATATATTTATTATTTGTAGTAATATATTTTTTTAAAAAAAATATTACTAAGATATATAATTTTTTTCGAACTAATTTCTAAGATATATATATTTCTCGAATATATTTCTAAGATATGTATATTTTCTTAAGTATATCTCTAAAATGTATAATTTTTTCGCGAAATTTCTAAGATATATATATTTTCGATTTTTTCTAAGATACATATATTTTTTATAATATACTATAATATATTTATTTATAAGCGAAATATATTAAAAAAGTATATATCTTAGAGAGACTTTTTCGATATATATATCTTAGAAATATTATATATATCTTAGTAAATAGCCGTATATATGTCTTAGAAATTATTTTTTAAGGAACATCTTTATTTTTTTAAAAATATTATATTTCGCTTTTTTTAAGAATATATTTTTTAAGATTATTTTTTTTTTTAAAAAAAAAGCGAAATATATTCTTTAAAAAATAATTTCTAAGATATTTATATATTCGAAAAATATTTTTTTAGATATAAGTACTTTTAAAATTTATTTCTAAGATATATATTTTTATAATATATTATAAAATATCGAAATATATCGAAATATTTAAGAAAATATCTTAGAGAGACTTTTCTAATATATATATTTTAGAAATACTATATATATCTTAGAAGTTATACAAAAAAAAAATTATATATCTTAGTAAATAGCCGATATATTTTTTTTAAAAAAAAAATTCTACGATATATATATTTTCGAATTTAATTTTTATTTCTAAGATATATAATTTTAGTAATAGAATACTATATATATATATTATAAAATCCTAAGATTTATATATTTATATATCTTAGAAGGCGGTTTATCTTTAAACATACTAAATAATAGTAGAAGTTAAAACTTAAATTATACTTAAAGATTAAATAACCTATAATTAGAATATATATTTTATAAATTAACTTATTTTATAAATATTTTTTAACTTATTTACTAGTTAGACTATAACTAGTAATGCTATTGAAAATACTAGTATATTGTCAAAAGGTACTATATAAACTTTCTATTAAGAAGTATTAAAATAGTAAATTATAAAGCATTGCGATATCTTTCTACTACTTCTACTTATTCTTTCTTGTCGCTAAACGCAAGCGCCCATCGTCTCTGTAGTGTCTTCCAACTCTGCATTGGACTTCTATCCTTCTCCCTTTCCTCTCGATTTATGCGGGCAAGGGCGGCAGCGGAGCCTATGCTGATAGCGAATAGAGGGTCAAGCTTCCTATGAGGCGTGAGCAAAGGGGCATACAGATGAACAAGAGAGCAACACCTACTTTGAGATGATGTACTTATAGGCCATGTTGTGTTGCGGATCAATAGAAGGGAAAGGGGTTGAGAAGCGATTTCGATACAGTCAAGCGAATTGTGCCGCGACTTGCAGTGGATGATGTTGTAGGGCCGAGCGCTGGCGGGCGGCGGGTGTTGCCGAAGAGATTGCGGGGAGATCGGTGTCGGCGTAACGCTACCGCTCAAGTAATTAGGTACGGGTCACGAACGCGCAGATAAGAGGACTCTTGATACATAGAAAGCTTGGTAGACATACAAACAGACCATGAACCAGGGCTTCACAGCTAGCAATGTCTAAAAAACATCACCACCATCGTAGTCGGATGCTCTTTGCTTGTTGCTGGTCAATTTGAGCTACGGAAACCGCCATAAAGCTCACCCATTAAGCAGAAGGGGATACCTCAGCTCGGTCAGCGCACCGCCGCCTGCTTCTATGCCCGAGGTCAAAGCAAGTCCTTTGTCTCAGCAGCTGGGTCCGTCCTTCGTCTTTGCACAAGTCCATCACTGTTGCTATCGCCCAGCCCTAATCAGAATATCACCATAACGCCTTATCAGCGCCATGTGGAGAACCTAGTTGCCTGTGTCATACGTCGGAGATCCAAGGGGATGTGGGAGAGGTGCCTAGCAGGCCTCGCCGAAGGTGTTCTCGCCAGAGTAGCTAGAGTCCACTGTTAGTGCTTCAAAGCGGAGTGTGACAAATGGGCGGGCTGGCCTACGTAATGTACAAGAACCCGTCCTCATCCTTGTGCTCCTCGTAGATGCTCGACATCAGCGCGGCCGTCGGAGGCAGGACCTCGTCCACGAAGATGAAGATGGCCTTCTCGGGCGAGAGCTTGATGCGCTTGCGGATGACGTAGACGAACTGGCCGACAGTGAGGTCGGAGGGCACCAGGTACTTCTTCTTGTCGATCGTGGCGATGTCCGACTTCTCGACCTTTTCGCAGATGACCTAGGCAGCGTCAGTAGGTGCGAGCGAAACGGGAGGTGGAGGAACGGGGAGGCTCACCGGGATGCGGTCGTTGTACTTCTGGCGGATGCGCTCGGCCTCGGCCTTGCGCTTCTCAAAGGGGTGCTCGTCCTTGAACTTTGAGCGCATGTTGGATACGGAGGGAGAGTTCGGCGACGGAAGGTTGTGTGGGAGAGTCGAGCGATGGGGAGGATGGAGCGGTGAGCGGAGAGGAAGTGAGCTTGGGGTGGAGGGGCAGGCAGAAGCAGCTGGCTATGGCGCGCCTACTCCTAAGTATGAGCCTCCGCTTAGTCAGGCGGTGGCAGAGCCTTGGTTGGGCGGCAATAAGCGTGTCCACGAAAGTGAAAGAGTCAACGAGGGAGAGCCATCCGGTGACTGGTGATCATGTGTGCCGTCGAAGGCGCAGCCTTCTTTCAAACCGGGCCGCATGGGGCAACGCGCCACGGGACAAAGTCACTCGCCTGCAGCACTCAAAGAGCGGCTGTGAACAGTCAGTCGTCATTCCCGCTGCAGCTCCACCTACGCTCCAGGCTCCAGCTTCAGGCGACCCGGTCCTTTCACGTGATGGGCGCCGTGTGGGGGCTGCGGAAGGTTATCGATATCAAACAATCGCCCGCCGGCGCTTTTCTTGCGCACCTACAGGTATAGGTACTCCTACAACAATAATGACGGAGCATCACCACACGCGCCTGACTGTCCTGGTCTCAGGTAAGGCCTCGGAGCTTCGGGCGTCGTCGAGATCCTGCTGATGCCCCCCGCACAGGCAGCGGCACCAATCTGCAGGCCCTGATAGACGCCTGCAAAGACGGACGTTTGCCAAACACAAGCATTGCCCGTGTTATCTCAGACAAGAAGGCGGCGTATGGCCTTGAGCGCGCTCGCCAAGCTGGCATACCCGTGCACTACCATGGCTTTCCTCCCTACAAGGAAAAGTTCCCCAACCTTTCCAAACAGGAGCAGAGGATTGAGTTCGACAAAGACCTCGCCAAGATTGTGCTGAACGATTCGCCGGATCTTGTCGTTTGTGCTGGTACAGTGCCGTTCGCCGCCATCAAACCCACTCTCGATTAACCCATGTAGGCTATATGCTCATCTTAACGGACCCTCTCCTTGACGCCCTGTCGAATGCGCATATCCCAATCATCAATCTACACCCAGCCTTGCCCGGTGAATACAATGGCGTCAGTATTCCTTCCAACAGCGCCACGTTGAATTCCCATTGTTACACTGTTTCGTGACGACCGCGCTTACTGACCATGCTTACGCAGACGCACGCAATCGATCGCGCCCACGGGGACTGGAAAGCTGGCAAGACCAAGAGGACAGGAGTAATGATTCATTATGTAATCCTGGAAGTTGACATGGGCGCTCCAATCTTGACAAAAGAGATACCCTTTGTGGAAGGTGAGGATGACAAGCTTGAAGATTTTGAGCAAAAAGTGCATCAAGTAGAATGGGGTGCTATTGTCGAGGGCACGAAGTTGGCTATTGATAAGCTCTGGAGCAGCCGGTCGTCATAGGGGCTAGCGCCGAGGGGAATTGTCTAGGTACTCGAGGAAGGGCTATGCCTCAGCTGGAAAGAGCACATCAGGAGAATCACCGCGCACAGGAAGCGAACACGACACGGGGAAATTAAGTGTAAGCTGGGGCACTAATCTCATTGTCCGAGTTTGTCAAGACATACAAATAGCTTCTCTACGAAGTGCTGGAAGGAAACGTGCCTTGACGTCAGGCAAATACGCTAAACCAAGTGACTCGTTCCTCACCAAGTCCCATTGGTTCTCTGCTGACTATACGTGGTCCCTTTTGGGGTTGACTGCTTATAAAGTTTCTCTCTTATAACGGTGAAGGTATGCAAACGGCTATGCAAGACCTAAACGCATTTGTCGATAAATGCATTTCAGACGGTTGAAAGTTGCTGACCAGCTCAAACGCTGCAAGCGGTCTTGACTGTATGTAGTATGCAGTCCCTCATGAAGGTGAATTGGCATCTGCGTTCGTGGAAGTAACCCCTGTCGCGCTAGGATCAACAGCAGGGACCCCTGCAAGCTCCACTTGAGCCCAAGCCTTTCTCAACTGCTTCAGGGTCTCTGGCGTAAGTTGTGGTAGCATAGCCTGTGGCAACACAGTGTGATGTGTGAGAACAAACGCCATGATGCTCTTTGGTGAGAGATACTTCAGAACTTCAAGTGTGAGTTCTGTCGGCAAAGGCCAGGCCGTAGTTGCAGGCCCTCCTGAGATGCCCCTGCTCAAGGGTGCGTATAGTGCCCATGTCATCAAAGGGACAATAGAGCGAGATTGAAGGAGTGGGTAGGCAGCAAATGCGAAGTTGATGAAGCAATCTGGTTGCATACAGTCGATAATTTGCAACAATATCTCTGTGGCTAGTCCGGCGAGGCTATTCCCAGACGGGAAATCAGCAGAGGTCGGCATAGAGGGCGAATGCAGTGCTCGGAGACACGCAGTCAATCAGCGTGTGCTTTTGGTTGCTCGAGGCGGGATACCCAGCGACACACGAACGACGATAAGAACCACGCTGCAATTGCGAGACTGGTGATGTAGGCGGCCGTAGGCGCCAGAGAGCGTGGTAGAATGTTCAAGATGTAAGGATCCAAGACTGGTGCAAGCATCAGCGTGCTGACGTGTTTCAACTCTCCAACGTGGCAAATCAACGACTCACTGATATCGATTGGGACGTCTGGCGGGGCTTTCATCAGCGTTTCGTTTGTGCTATAGAAGTCGGCTGCAGCCTGGACTTGCAGGAACAGCAACGAAGACGGCGGGGCCGCAGGCTGTTCCTCGGAAGCAATGTCGGGGCGACGAGCCTCGGAGTAGCTGTCCAGGGCCGAGATGAGCTCTGGGGTTTCAAACACGGTGGCTATAGAATAGGTGTCGAGCCAGAAAGCCGTGGGCTGCTGCAAGGGAATGAGCAGTGGACATGCGAGGCGGGCGGCACGACTTACCGTGGCCGGCCAGCAGACGCGGACCTCGTACCTCTGGCCGCCACGCAGGTCGTCGAGCAGGTACCAGGAGCCGCGGCCACGCGGGGCGTCTGTCGAAGCAAAGGCGACGGGCAGACGGGTGGTGATGTGCTTGGCAGGCGACAGCCTGCTCAGAGGGGGCAGCTCATGGGGCAGGGCAAGGGCAGCGGGCGCAACAAAGACGGACTTTTCGACGTTGGCAAGCGCGACGACGGCAAGCAGCAGCAGCAACAGCGGCAGCAAGGCGAGCATGGTGAAAGCGCAAATGCTCAGGTCTGAGTCTGGGCGTCTGCTGCTGGCCAGGAAGTCATGATGATCGACGCACGGGCCGAGTCGGCTCAGGGCCACAATAAACACTCCTATCGTCTCCCACTCCCAGACGGTCTCTCTTCCCTTCCCCGTCCAACGCCCTCCCCTCTCTCCACCACCACCACCACCAATAGATACCCCCTCCCGCCACCCCTCCGCCGCTCCACCGCCTCACCTCTTCGTCCATCCCTCGCCCCTCCACTATGAGAGAAGTCATCAGCTTGAACGGTACGTTGCAAAACACCCCGCAAAAACGCGCTCAGGCCGCTTTTGCCGCCTCCAGCACATCCTTGCCCATGCTAACTTCTCCGCCCGTACAGTCGGCCAAGCCGGTTGCCAGATTGCCAACTCCTGCTGGGAGGTGAGTGCCGCTGTTTGCCATCTCATTGCTTGGATCCGCGCGCTAACGCCCGTCGACAGCTCTACTGCCTCGAGCACGGCATCCAGGTACGCTCTGCTCTCGCCACCATCAGGCTACTCGCCCAGGTGAATGAGGGACCTTGGTATTGACTGCAACACAGCCCGACGGCTTCCTCACCGAGGAGCGCAAGGCCGAAGATGACGACCATGGCTTCAGCACTTTCTTCTCCGAGACCGGTACGAGCAAATCTTCCCCAATGCCAGCCACGCTCTCCCTTTTCGAGAGTCAGTTCTGATGGAGCAACAGGCCAGGGCAAGTACGTGCCCCGTACCATCTACGCCGACTTGGAGCCCAATGTCGTCGACGAGGTCCGCACCGGTACCTACCGCAGCCTCTTCCACCCGGAGCAGATGATCACCGGCAAGGAGGATGCTTCCAACAACTACGCCCGTGGTCACTACACGGTTGGCAAGGAGCTCATTGACCAGGTCCTTGACAAGGTCCGCCGCGTTGCCGACAACTGCTCTGGCCTGCAGGGCTTCCTTGTTTTCCACTCTTTCGGTGGTGGTACTGGTTCCGGTTTCGGTGCTCTGCTCATGGAGCGCTTGTCCGTTGACTACGGCAAGAAGTGCAAGCTCGAGTTCTGCGTTTACCCTGCTCCTCAGGTTGCCACCGCTGTTGTTGAGCCCTACAACTCCATCCTGACCACTCACACCACCCTTGAGCATTCCGACTGCAGCTTCATGGTCGACAACGAGGCCATCTACGATATCTGCCGTCGCAACCTTGGAATCGAGAGGCCCAACTATGAGAACTTGAACCGCCTGATCGCTCAAGGTAATTACAAACGTTGCGCGCGTTTGACGAAGACTGCTTCTAATCCCTCACAGTTGTCTCTTCCATCACCGCTTCCCTTCGCTTTGACGGTTCCCTGAACGTCGATCTCAACGAGTTCCAGACCAACTTGGTTCCTTACCCCCGTATCCACTTCCCTCTCGTCGCCTACGCGCCTGTCGTCAGCGCCGCCAAGGCCGCCCATGAGACCAACTCCGTCCAGGAGATCAGCATGTCCTGCTTTGAGCCCAACAACCAGATGGTCAAGTGCGACCCTCGCAACGGCAAGTACATGGCTACTTGCTTGTTGTACCGTGGCGATGTTGTCCCCAAGGATACCCACAGCGCCGTTGCTACGCTCAAGACGAAGCGCACCATCCAGTTCGTCGACTGGTGCCCGACTGGTTTCAAGATCGGTATCTGCTACCAGCCGCCCCAGACGGTCCCCAACGGCGACCTTGCCAAGGTCAACAGGGCTGTGTATGTTTTCCCCACGATTCCAGCGCTCAAATTCGAAGCGCTGGTGGTAGTGTTTTGCATATTCTATGATCAATCCGCTAACAAAGTTTTTCTAGCTGCATGCTTTCCAACACCACCGCCATCTCCGAGGCTTGGTCAGCACTGTCGCACAAGTTCGACCTTATGTACTCCAAGCGCGCTTTCGTGCACTGGTATGTCGGCGAGGGTATGGAGGAAGGCGAGTTCAGCGAGGCCCGCGAGGATCTTGCTGCCCTGGAGAGGGACTACGAGGAGGTTGCCGCGGATTCGCTCGAGGGCGAGGAGGAGGCCGATGCCGAGTACTAAGCCGCAGAGATTGGAGTTGCAGCACGGTTGCTTTGGCGGGCATAGATTATTCTAAACGCCCTGTAGTTGGGAGCCTTTTCATGGTTGTACTTGCTTTTAATTCATCACCGGGAATCCTGAATCTTGCTTCATCGTATTGGAATAATTACCGCGCCCACTCTAACGCACCTTATGCAAACACCAACTAATCAACAGATGTCCATAGATGCTGGCTGGATTTGATGTACAGCTTGCTAGCATAAGCAGGTCATCTGGATTCCCGCGAAAAACCGTGTAGGTCTCAGTCCATGTCTTCATCATCACCACCAAGACCCACTAGTCTTCTCTCAGCAAGCTCTTGAATCTTCTCTCCAAGGACGTCCCGTCCGAATCGGCTAGCAATCTTTTGCGCAGCATCCATCATCTTTCCGCCTCGGTCTCTCATCAAGCCAACAATTTCAAGCGCCTTCATTCCCTTTTCTTCACCTTCTCGGCATTCAATAGCTAGCAACTGCAATAGTGCTTTGTCGAGCTCCAGCTCCTTCCTGGCCAACTCTGTCTTCTGTGAATGGGTAGCCCTCGTAGCATTAACCATGTCTTCCAGAAGCGACAACTGTAGCGAGTGCCTGACGAAGCTTTCCTCCAGCTTCTGACCTTCAGAAAACCCTGCATCTTCATCGTCCTCATCCATACCCTGGCCTTTGGCGGGAGTACCGTGAACAGGAATCTGGAACTCGAAATCGGAAAGCAGAGGCCGTGGGAAATAGGGGTACTTGTCGCCGCCCTTGAGGATGATACAGTGGAACCGATCATTCGCGACAGCCACCGGCCAATATGTTTCTTCCTTACGTCCAGATGCCAAACGAGAGAGAAGCTTAGTATCCAGAAGTGGGACCCAGCGGGCCTGGCCAGGTTGCCGCCAGTGCTGCAGGACTAGCAGTGTCCCTAAAGTATCATACACGCAAGGGTCCTATTGACAGTATTAGTTTTCTCATTATGACTGAAACAAAGCCGTATGACTGTTGACACTTACCCCACTGTCCGAGAAAAAGACGCTTTGAAGCTCTGTGTCTTTGCTTAGTGCTACGATGTCCTCACTTTGGCAGATCTCGTCCCTCTTGACGTTCTCAATGGTATAGAGCAGTCTTGTGGAGCCATCGCCGCCAACGGGTCCATTTCCAATGGTCAATACATAGTCCCTCCAACTTGCGCAGGTGACAGTAGGTGATGATTTTTGGCGGTAGATACGGTAAGGGACACCGAACAACGTATATACGCGGACATAGTCAGCGGATGTCGTGACAACAACGTACGATTCGCTCAAGGATATGGCCGTCACAGTCTCCCCGGCTGGCAGCTGCGTCCGCCAGTCTGTTCGCGTGGTCCAAGTCTCGTGCGGCCGATAATAGACTGTAGCCGGGTGATCTTTACTTGGAGGGCAAGAGAACAGCGTGCCGTTGTCGTTCAAACAAGCTTTGTCATACAAGAATGGATCAGTAAAATGGAAGTCGCGATGTGCTTCCCTGTCATAGAACTCCACTGTAACGGTGTGATGCGTATCCTGGTCCACTGTCCAGACAAATCCAGTTAAGTTCAGGCATAAATACCGCCGATTGCCGCGCCACGGCGTGCTTCCTGGCTGGAATGGGACATGGACGCGCCATTGGGGGGAACTGTAAGCTCCTCTGCTACGCTTGCCGCTTGGTACCTCCAAATCGTCCAGATGCTTGTTTGTGCGTTTGCCATATCCATTGATTTCTTCAGCGTATCCGGCCCCGTCATCGTCCTCGATGAACGGCTCATTGTCAGACATACCATCTTCGCCAAGTATATCGTCGAGCGAATCAGGAGTTCCCCTTCTGGGAGGACGGACAGGTATGCCACCTTTTGAGCCGTTAAGAAGCGCTCTGCCAGTACTGCCAGAAGTTTCCGCCAGCGGGTCATGAATGAAAGGCGCATGCTGTAAATCTTTCTCCAATATCGGGAGTTGCTCTGAAGGCACGAAGTCGGTGTGGATAAATAACTCGCCATCGCTGTTGGTGTATGACAGTGTATTCTCCGTGGGATGCCAAGCCATGGCGAGAATTGTAGCGCGGGTATCATCATAAGTCTTGGTTATTCGTTGGGTCTTGGTATCCCACAGCGTAAGCTTGCGGTCCAGACCAGCCGAAGCAAGAAGACCGCCATTGGGCGACCACGCGGCAGCTGTGATGTCACCGGTATGGCCGGACCTAAAAGCCCGCTGCTTTTCCCAGTCACTACGTGAAATGACCTGGATATCTGCGAAAAATTAGTCACGATCCTTCGCCTTCAAGAAGAAGCGAGCTTGCCTCTGGTAGGTGTGGGGGCAGCGAATGCGCGACCGTCTGGATGCCAAATCACTTTGGAGCTAACTTCAGCATCGGTCTCCAAGCTCTTCACCAACCCGACCACCTTTTTGATCAATTGCGGTTCTTCAGAACTGAGGGAATACACATAGATTTGGCCATCGGAGCACGAGACGGCCAAGCATGATCCAGAGATATCGAAGGAGACGTGCTTGACAGGCCGCGACTGTTCTCGGAGGTAGAGCACGCGGCTCATCTCATGGGTGTTGACGACCTTGACGACCAGCTCACTGATTGCCATGTCAGTCATGTCTCGTGGCGGGGGAGTGATGATTCTTACTCGCTGGCCACAGCTGCCCAGTTGCCGTCCGGGGACAGTGCGATGTCGCGAATAGGCAGAGTGCATCGCACCAGAACGTCGTCGAGGGCATTGGTGTCGAGCGAGTATTTGCACACAGTGCCATCCTCGGAGCCGGCGACGAAGAAGTCGTTCTGGGCGATGTTAGTGATGGGCCGGGGGCGGGACCGAGGTCGAGGAGAGACAGACAGCGGCAGCTACGGCGGTATTCGAGTCTTGGGCATTGTCGATATTGGTGGGCTCGTCGACGGAGCCGGTGTGGAAGACGCGGATGGCGTTGTTCAGGCCGACGGTGATCAATTTGCGGCCGTTGGGAGTGTAACTAAGAAAGGTCGGGCCGGGAGGGTCTGTGGAGGGGTTAGAGGGGAGGCAAACAGACGTCGAAGCAGCGCAACTCACGGGCAGGAAGGCCCCTCAATCTGGGTTGGGCCATTGGTGGTGGGTGAGAGAGAGAGAGAGAGAACGCGACGCGCGCGCTCTATTGTGGGGGACGCGTCGAGGCGGGCTTTAATTGGCGCTTGGGCCAGGGAAAGCAAGCAGAATTAATTAATTCCTTCCGCGGTCGCCTCAACATCATGCGCCGCGCTCTCTTCCACGCCCCGCGGCTGCTGCCTTTGCAGTCCCGCTTCTTGCACCGTGCCAGCGACGAGCCCACCATCTTCGCCCTGTCCACGGCTGCAGGGAGAGCTGCCATAGCCGTCATTCGAATTTCCGGTCCCGCCTGCGTTGGGGTATGCTCGATTCTTGCCATCATCATGGCTTGCTCTCTGATTTCTCTCATGTCCCTAGATATATCGTGCCCTGTGCCCCACTAAACCTTTGCCCAAGCCTCGCAACGCTGCCCTGCGCACCCTGTACTCTCCAGGCCAGTCCCAGTCACCAGACTCTGTCCTGGACTCCGCTTTGGTTCTTTTCTTCCCTTCCCCCAAAACCGTCACCGGCGAGGATCTGTTGGAGTTGCACGTGCACGGCGGCCCTGCCATCGTCAAAGCTGTTCTTGCGGCTGTGTCGCGATGCTCGACGGCAACCCACCCTGTCCGGTATGCCGAGCAGGGAGAGTTCACTCGGAGGGCGTTTATGAATGATAGGCTTGATCTGACTCAAGTTGAAGCCCTCGGCGATTCTCTCACGGCTACGACTGAACAGCAACGGCGACTGTCGGTCAGAGGGACAAACAGTGGCCTCTCGAAGAGATATGAGAGTTGGTGTCAGCAATTGTTGTATGCCCGAGGCGAGCTTGAGGCTCTTATAGACTTCTCCGAGGACCAACATTTTGATGAATCGCCAGCTATGCTAGCTTCTTCGGTTGCCGAACAGGTCAGACGCTTGAAGCAGCAGGTTGAAGCTCATGCAACGAATGCCGTACGCGGAGAGCTACTCCGTAATGGGATCAGCATCGCACTCCTTGGTGAACCCAATGCAGGAAAGAGCTCGCTTTTGAATCGGGTCGTCGGAAGGGAGGCAGCAATCGTGAGTCAAGTGGCTGGTACTACACGAGATGTAGTGGAGACCGGCATCGACTTGAGTGGGTGGTATTGTCGCCTCGGTGACACGGCTGGCTTAAGAAAGAGCTCGGAAAAAGACTCAGCAACGTCAGATCCAAACATTGTTGGCCTGGTCGAACAAGAAGGCATTCGGCGGGCCAAGGAGCGGGCCATGAATGCCGATGTGGTTGTTGTCGTTTTTTGCATCGAGCCCGCAGACAACGGCGGCACCCCCACATTTTCTATGAGTTCTGAGGTTGTGGAGACAGCCAAAGAGGTAATTTTGCTGGGCGGCCATGTCATAGCCGTTGTTAATAAGGCGGACGTTATTCCTGTTGAAGATTCCGACCGGCTTCAAGAAGAATGGTTTGCCGCTGTGCAGAAGGAGCTCGAGATTTCGCCCAAACGTATACATTTCATCTCCTGCAAAGATGTTGATTCTGAACGGACAAACCCCGATCCTGGCAACATCCAGGCCTTCCTTGGGCGCCTGACCGAAGTCTTTGAGGAGATGACCGTGCCATTTGTGCCGGACATTGACAATACGGAACCAGATTTATCCATGTGGCAGGAATCACTTGGCGCAACGGAACGCCAGAGAGCTCTCCTAGAAGATTGTTCCATGCATCTTGGCGGTTTTCTTGCAGAGGTGGACAATGCCTCCAAGGATGTGGAAGGCGAGCTTGATGTGGTTCTTGCGGCGGAGAGCTTGCGCGCCGCCGCCAATTGTCTGGCTAAAATCACCGGCAGGGGGGAAGCAGGTGATGTCGAAGAAGTTCTGGGTGTAGTTTTCGAGAAGTAAGTGTCATGTCCCACTGTAAATCAACCAACAGATGCATCATGGATGACTGATCACGCGGTAGGTTTTGTGTTGGCAAATGATGCTTCATTGCGAGCTTTTGTAGACTGAATGAGAAACGAGTGGAACAAGAAAAAGCAAATACCCAAACATCCAAAGGAAGACTCCAACGCTGATGCCAATACGCTAAACACCTTAACTCCCGCTATGCCGCCCAATGCTGCCTTCGCTATGCAAAAATCACAGGGTATAAACAAACGGTGGAAATACTCTGGCCAGGAACGACGCTTTAGTTATATCCGCCCCTGCCGGACATGGACATGGAAGCAGCAGCGACCCATGGGGTTAGCCGCCCAGGTAGTGTCGACGTCCACTGGCTACCCGCTCGGTTGTATCCGCCGCGACCCATATTTGCTCTAGGTAGACGGTAGGCGTGGGATGGATTCAGTGGCCTTGGCCTTGTTGATCAATCGTCGATTCGAGGAATACGTCCAGATGATGAGCTCAGAGTTGTGATTACCGCCGACTAGCGTGGGGTGTTGCTGGTCAATGCCAGATGACTGATTTTCTGGTGGAGAGAGGCTTGCGGGAAACCAGAGTGCAAAAGCAGTGTTCTCTGAATATCGATGTTCGTTTGAAGAATGAAGGTTTAGTTGTATCCGCCGCGACCCATGGAGCAATTGAAATGGGGTAGATGGGTAGAAGGATTTGCAGTGAAATTGGTCTGGAGGGAGGATGCAGCAGCAGCAGTGGAATGCAATGTGAGGACGGATGGAGAAAGTCGGTGTTGGAGCCTTCGAACCATGACTCCGGCTGGGATACTTATATGAAGGTGAGCCTAAAGATGCAGACACCGCAGGCACCAGGAAGCCACCAGTCATGGCACAGCACGGCAGATGGCCACAGTCCACCAGTTCGGACAGAAATAAGGTACACATAGCCACGAAAGCCACAGCCGCTGTCAAAGCGCACTCTGAATGAAGGGTGCGCTAACGGGCCCCCTTTTGGGCGTCGGGGCTGACAATTGGCTATTCGCGGACGAGATACGGAGGGGCGCTAGAAGGCAGACAGTCTGGCACAGTGGGAGTCAGCCTCGATGGATGGCGGGTGCCTGGTCCAGCGGGGCGTGGGGGGAGAGATCGTGGGAGACAGCCACGATGCTTTTGGGCACAGCATGCTCGACACAGTCATGGTGCCGAAAATAACGTCGAGAAGTTGAAGGTCGGCGGCGGCACTGGGGGTGGGGTGCAACGCCCAGCCCCCACCCGAAGGAAGTCGCATCTATTTCCGCATCGTCTCTGGTTGTTCCGGACGCTTGGGCGCAGGGCTGCAGAAAGTCGACGCTGCAGGAACGAGATGCCATGCTGCCCTCCCAACCCGCGGGGTCGAGCGAGCCGAGGGGCCGCAGTGCCGGGTTTCGGTTTCGGTGATGACGCGAGATTCGCTCGTCCTCAAGAATACTGCTAAAAATAAACTCCCGCGCGGTAGGGCTGAGGCACCCCCCTGAAACTATTGATCTGCTGCGGTCCGATGTCGTCTATCAGATTCTCTCTCTCTGCTTGTCTGTGATCTCTGTGATCTCGGGTTCCTAACCGAGCGAAGCGACTCTTGTAACCTGGCCACGCGGTCCTGTAACCTTGTCGCGTCGCACGGTGCACACTGTCCGATTCGGAGTACGGTAGGTTTTCCAAGGGCGCGCAATCTACATGCCTCCACCCGCGCCCCTTCAAACGAAGAGCGGCTCGGTCCGTTGCCCCTCGATCCTTCGCGGTTGTGGCGCTTTGACACCAAACATCGCTGCGCCGCAGAACAGCCACCCAATGCCTTCCGAGGCTGAAACGGACAAAATAAATTTCCCGAGCCAGAGTTGATGCAACGTTTCCTGCTGTCAAATGCGGCTGCGGGGAATCCTTGCATCCTGTACTACTGCGGGTGACGTGTGGCTGCCTGTTCAATATCGGACAAAAGCGAAAGGCTTTGCTCTGCTACCTCATTCGCTGTAGGAGGCGACGTAGTACTGGAGGCCGTCAGTTCTCGTCTACCATTAAGGTTTCGATAATGACCGATATCAAGCACATACCGTTAGGACGGAACCGTCTCGTCCGTCTTCGTCATTCGGCAGGTACACGTAAAGAATGAGAGCATGATCGTGGCAGAAGCCTGCATCTGCAGTCAGGTACAATGCATCGAGTGTCGTACGACAGTATCCGCGACTCACAGGCGATGACTCTACCACCTAGCCTTCCAACAGACATGACTTTACCCCAGTCTCGTCCGTCAATTCGGACGGAGGCCCATCCCTCTTCGCTGCGCCCATCGGCCGTTCCGAGCTCCTTCATCTTCGTGCTGGGATGGTGCCTTATGCCCTCTTCGCCGCCTTCGATTTGCGATGGGTCGAGCTCCGGGTTTGAAAGGCCAGTCCAGACACTGGAAATGTTCATAGCATCCGTACGGATACTGATCTTAAGGCAACCATGCATGTTGGCAGCCAACTCCAAACGCGGTCCTGAAGATGACATGCTCGTCACGCCGCTAGTGACATTGGTCCTTGCCGCGAGAGCCAGTCTAGTAAAACGATCGGATATGTTCTTCAGTTGCATGAGTGGCGGCAATAGGATATGCACATCAGGATCCCGGGACCTAGGCTCGTGAATTCCCTCGACGCTGAGAGGACTGAGCACCTTGATGGGTACGTCTTGGGTTACCACTGTCTCTCGCTCCCTCAAACCCTGTCCATCAGAGCCATGCACGCCTTCGCCGAAACCGAAGCCGTCGTTCGCCGTGCCAGATCCCCCATAGACGCTATGGGTGGTACTGCTCAAACTGTTTGTAATAATGGTGAGCGAAAGAAGTGGGATGTTATCCTTTTTGGTAAGGCGTATTGACGCAGATGTGGCGGACAAGGCAGATTTCAATGCGCGCTGAAGCGGCACAAGTGGCACTTCGAGGTTGATGACATTGTTGGCAGCTGATTGGATGTTGTACTGGTCGAAGATGGTGTCCTACAACGCACCAAAAATCAGCCACGAATGGCTTTCCGGAGACATACAGCGGGTGCGCTTACAATGGACAAAACGCTTTCCGAGGTTAGCGGTGCGTGACAAGGGTGATGCGGTAAACCTACGCCCAAACCTGGCTGCCTTGTTCGGGAATGACAGTGAAGCGCACTTCACTTTCATCGAGCTTAACCCACGCTACAGGTCCAAGAGATGCCAGAGAAGCAGTGAACTCTGGGTGTGCGTCAGCAATAGCTCAGTGGGAAGAACCAGGAGTGTACGCCTACTCGTGAAAGTAGAGATGTTCTGTATCGAAGCCTTGAACCGCATTTTGGCGTCGCAAGCAGAGCGCGCCAAAACTAGTCCCGATACAGAGAGTCAATGAGTCAACGGGTAATGAGCTGGGTACGGTCAGGTTTGCGAGTGTTGTAGGTAGCTAGGTAGAGAGAAGACGCGCTGCAGTGAACGATGACGTGCCTACGCGCTCCCGGCTATCTTTCGGCCGATATCTCCGTTACATAAAAGGCCAGAGACCACAAACTGATCGCGGTCCGGTCGAGTTGATCGTAGCTGATTGCAACCGTATGAGCAACTTCAACTTAAAACTGTTGTCAATGCACCCATTTGATGACAGCATCAATATTGTGGCAAAATTAGCTTTGAGTTGTTGTTTTACTGAAATAATAATAAAAAAAAAAAAGGAAAGGTTTTTTCAATTGTGAAAAAGTTTGAAAGTGCAAAAGAGACTCCCCCGGACAGGCTTGAACTGTCAACCTCCTGATTACAAGACCCAATAAGAGTTCTTAACAGTCAGACGCGCTAGCCAATTGCGCCACGGAGGACATCTGAAAACTCAAATGTGCATTGTAGAATATAACCAGTAAACACATTTAGTAAAACAAAAGCATATACAACTTCAAGTTTCAAATAACCAGAGTCCAAACTGAAAGAGCGGCTTATACGGGGTTACCCAGATAACCTCGTAAATAAAATAAAACAATTCTTATGGGTTACTGCTAAATGTATAATGCCTGCAATTATAACGGTATGTATAGCGCAAAAATACACAGAACATAATATCTACTTCGACCTGTGTAGTATTGGAGGATGCCCTTGAAGCCGCAATGTTCAGTGTCAAGAAAAAGAACTTAAAGTCCGTACTAATCAGGTACGACTCCATCTCGGATTTGGAAACATTGGCCAACTTCGGCATGTTTCACACTTGATATCAGTGTTTGTATCGATTGTCTCATTGATTCTGCCAGACGTGGCACCCTTTTGTTGAACGATTATTCGCCAGACCCTACTGGCGTTTTCGGACACCTCTGGTAGCCCTCAATGGGTATATAGCTAAATGCAAATGGCGCTATTAGAAAGCCATTGTTTGACATTGAATCCTCATATCCCACTCACAACGCCGAACAGTCCATTTTCCTTCGCAGTCCCTTTCCACGCCCATAACACATGCACTGTAGCAAAAGAAACGAACCGAACGGAACAAAACTCCACCTATGCAATAATATTGAGAGAAAATGAGAATTACACTCCCGACGGATACTGAGCTTGCTTTAGTGGTTCTGGTAGTGTTGGAATGAGCTGTTCCGCCTCGTGGCGAGTCCATGCTGCGCCTTCCACATTGCCGTGCTTGTCATATGTCCCGGCAAGCATGCCGTCAGCTACGCAGGTCCATAGGCTGTTGCCCGCCCTCTTCGCGAGCGACCTGCCGGCTTTTGCGCTTTTTTCTGCCTGTTCGCCGATGATGTTTGTGAAGAACATTGCGGTCATGTAGTTCATACTAATGCATAGAAGCTGATTGTTAGAGACGGATTTGGCGGCGTGGAGTGCTTGCTGGATGCACTGCTTCATTTTGATAATCGAAGACTCTTTGCTGTGCGAGATTGCTCTTAGAAGATAAAACGCAGAGATTATGGACTTGCTGGGGTGTGTAAGGCACTGAGGCTCTAGACTTCTCAGCAGATCATCAGCCTGGTCATGCTTCGGATGTCTAGGATCGCGGAGAATAAGAAGAGAGTTCATAGACGCGAGTATGCTGAGATCGGCTTGTGCATCTCGACCAGTAGAGCGGTAATTGCGAAGTAGTTGAAACTGTTCAAGAGCAGCCTCAATGTTGCCAGTGCCTTGTTCAACCACTCCATTAAGGTACGTGACAAAGCGTTCCATGGACTTCCTTTGCTCGTTGAAAGGTTGAGGGATCGTGTTGCTCAGCGAAGCGATATGGGAGCGAGCAGATCTCCAGTCGGATTTATTACAGGCCAGAAACGCCTGATGCATTCGAAGATGCCAATCGAGTAAGAGATGCCATTCCATCCGCTCGCACGCGCCTTGTACAGATACCGGGGTCAGATCGGGTTTATTGAGGCTCTCTGTGAAATAATCAATATGGAGTCTACGCGCATGTCGGAGAGTTGAGATTGTACCGCGTGTGAGTTTTAACCCCTCTCTAAGGTAGCTCTCAGCTTTGTCTTCGGTTGGGTTTTTGAGAAGAGCAGTTACGCCGCTCACAAAGTACCCCAGAGTCCATAGATCCCGTCGCCGCATCCAGGATACAGTGAGCATGTCTCGGCCATCTGCATATTTTCGGAAGATGCCACCCGTAGAAGCGGTTGTCTGACCACCGGTGGTTCGCTGTATCAGAATGGCAAAGCTCCCGTCGTCTCGACCGTTGTCCCCATTAACAGCACTATCCATAATCGCTTGCATGTCTCGCATTTTAGCAACTGCTTGGTCTGGCTTGTAGGTCCGTAGGTTACAGGCGAGATCCACAAGGTCCAACAATGCAACAATTTGCCCAAGCTCTCGTGTCGACAACTGTAGTTGCAAGCTCCGTGCCGATGCGATCGCCCGTTGCGCTTGTTCCACGCTATCCGAGTTTAGTATGTGCAAATGTACCATGGCCTCAATGGCAGAAGCCGCCACATAGACTGCACTGTCTCCTTGTTTTTCAGCAATGCTAGCCACATTGCGGAGATTGTTTTGTGCTGACAACAACTCTCCGTGCAGACCAGATTTCATAGACAGCGAGGCCCGGAGAAAACGAAAGGCGTATATCCATACTATATGGTTATACCTTGAACAGTGTCAGTCCATGGCCATCAGATGGATGGAGGTAACTTACGCTTCAGCCACGCGCAGCACGTTGTCGATGGACTTCAGAGCCGCCGAATGGTTTGTCTTGAACAGAACACGGGCAAGTAAATGCTGCATGCTGTATTTCAAGTCGATCAGGCGGTGCCTCTCGCACAACGTAATCCCTCTGCTCAGTATAGTCTCTACCTCTAGCGCGTTGTCCGTCTCTTGGTACAGTAAGCCCGCATATTTGAGGACCAGTGTCGCTTCCATGCGAGGATGTAGCCTGAAGTTCTTCAACACAGACTCCATGCATCCCAGACCTGTAGCCATAAGCTTGTAATACTTGTCCTCCTCCGCTTCCGGTCGCGCCAGAGCTACCCGTGACCCAATGCTGTGCGCAGCAGCTATGTATTCATCGGCCAACGAAAGAAGCAGCTGCGTGTGGTCTAGAGATGCCGGGGCTGGCTGAGGGATCCGGACTTCAACGGTTGGGGTCTGTCGCGGAGTGGCCGTAAGTTTTGGCAAAGGCGCTTGCCTGGGCGGGGTCGCCACTTGCGGAGGAGTTGGCGCGTATTGACGGGAGTGGTGCGGGTGAAACGCAGATGTCGGCATCTGTGGAGGAGCAGGAGAAGCAGGAGAGGCATACTGCATGAGAGGTGTGCCGTGTGATTGCGGGTACGGTTGCTGTAGAGGGACTTGAGGTCGCTGCGGTATCACGACGACGGGGTGACTAGCACGTTGTTGCGCAGCTAAGTAGGAACCGGGAGAGCCTGCGACGGGTGCGGGCAACACTGGGGCTCCGTTTGGTAGAGCGTAGGTCGTCGCGGGTGGATAATTTGGCGGAGGGTAGCCCGCGCCATACGCACCGCTTGGCTGCTGGTACGGCGGGTAGTTGTACTGCATGCCGGGCAGCGAAGGTTGGACCGGAAGCGACGCGTCATACAGGAATCTTCATGGCGCGCAAGTTGGAGTCTGGCGTCGTCTGAGGCGGAGAGGTGTCGGGCGGCTCTACCTAGACGTCGGGGCAATCAGCCGCCGAGCCCTTACCCATTCGCCGGCATTACGCCCGTATGGACGTCACATGTGAAGCATACAAATACAATAGTTTTCGCAAAGTGCCTCTCCGAACACGTCACAAAGAGACAACATGATGGACTTCTCGTGGTTAGCCGGCCATGCCCGGACTACGTACTACAACAGCCCCAACCCCGTCAACCTCAAAACCAAGTCTGGGGATGCTGTGTCTCTGCCGGATCTGGTCAAGCAAGTGACGCCTCCTTGCCGCTTGAATCCGTTACTCTTCAACGGACACCTGCAGACGGCTTACACCACTGGTAAGTGTCCTACCTTTGGGAATTCCAGAGTCGCCAGCTCGTCGGTCCACTCCATAAAATCGACAACTCATGGGCTGACTTCACTTTTCAGTCAAGGGGGCCGATGTTCCAGTAACCTACAAAAGAAAAATCTTCGAGTCGGACGACCCAAGGTATGCCGGAACATTCGCCGTGGACTTCGTGCATCGTATAGCATCCGATGGCGTGGATGATTCACTCCCTCCGAGGACGACGTACTATACCGACCAAGAGTTTGGCGAGGTCGGCTCTGATGACAGCAAACCTATGCTTGTTACTCTGCACGGCCTTTCTGGCGGGAGTCATGAGATTTACCTGCGTCATGTTCTCGCTCCTTTGACCAATGAACAGGGCGGATGGGAAGCTTGCGTGGTCAATTCCAGAGGCTGCGCAATGAGCAAAATCACCACCAGCGTGCTGTACAACGCTCGTGCAACGTGGGATGTGAGACAAACAGTGAAATGGCTGAGAGAAAAGTTCCCAAACCGGCCTTTGTTTGGTATTGGCTTCTCACTTGGCGCCAATATATTGACCAACGTACGTATGCCGGATACCACTAGAAGAGCGGTTGTTGAAAGAGATTGCAGTACCTTGGCGAAGAAGGAGAAAACTGCCAATTGAAGGCCGCCGTAGCCTGTTCAAACCCGTGGAATCTTGAGGTCTCATCTATGGTTTTGCAAAAATCATGGATAGGCTTGAATGTGTATCAGAAAGTCATGGGAAACAATATGAAAAAGCTTTTTGAGATGTAATCACCCTCAAGCAGAAGGTAAATGGTAACCTACGGCTAACAGCAAAACAGGCACGTGGACCAAGTCAAGAAAAACCCCGCGATCGACATTGATAAAGTGAGAAGCATTGACTATCTCTTCGAATTCGATAGGTCTGCTTATGGAAATTGTTCTTGAGAAGCGTTTAAGAAAGTTGCTTACCGACAGCGGCAGGTACATTCAGTGTGCCAGTTGGGGATACCCCACAGAAGGCTCATACTATCGCGATGCCTCTTCTACAGACTCCATGCTGGCCATTAAAATACCGTTCCTTGGTATCAACGCTGAGGACGATCCGGTAGGGGTCAGTTTTTTAATCTTTGCCTGCTTAATTGCTGATCGGGTTTCCAGATCGCGGTAAAGGAAGCCATTCCCTTTGAGGAGTTCAAGCAAAACCCATATGCTATTTTGTGTAGCACCTCTCTTGGGGGTCACCTCAGTTGGTTTGAGAGTAATGGCGACCGATGGTTCGCAAAAGCCGTAAGTGTCTCTCCTATCGGTACTTAAAACGGACATTAGAACTCAATCAATTTAGGCTGTTGCCTTTTTAGCGAAGATGGCCAAGGACATCAACCTAGAAGACATCGAGAATCCGGAACCGAAGAGTGTCAATGGTAGCGCAGAAGCGAAGATCAAGCAACCAGTCTTCGAGCCGATGCGTCGCAAGCTGCACATTCCGAAAGAACATGCAGCATAGAGTGCATCCAGATGCTTTGCTACAGTCAAATCTGGTTACAACATTCGACACGGTCAGCAAAATCCGACTCTCAAAAAGGCGTTCATCGGTGGCATGTCCGGCTAGAGTTTGCGTAGCCTTTTGCATACCTTTGGCGTTATAACGAGAGAAACGTTGTAAACAGTCAACGCCAATCTCAACAGTCGGTAGCTGTTGACCAGCCCAAACGATGTAACCAGTCTGGACTGTACTTAACTTGGCATTCACATGAACGAAACCATCAGAGGACTCACTGTATACTTTCGTAGAACAATCATGGTATCATAGAATAGAATAGAAAGCGGCTCAACCAAAAGACACCCTCTTCTTGCTAGGCTTCGTAGACTTAGCGGGGGCCGCGGCGCTTTCGTCAGACGCAGCATTCGTTTTGGACTTCTTCTTCCGACGAAGTGACTCCTTCGTTTCCTCCTGCTCTTGTTGTCAGTCAAGAAATTATCAAGGGGATTTTTCACAGCGTACAAGTTTCGAGCGCTTCTCCGCTTGACGAGCTTCCGCCTCCTTTTTCCTAGCTTCTCTTATCTCCTCCATTTGTCTTGCCTTCATCATCTTAGACTCAATCTGCCCCTCCTTGTCTGCATTGACCATGGCAAGAATAGTCATCATACTCTCCTGCGCCACGGTCAGTACCTTGATCCAAACAAGCATGCAAAAAAGCCACAGGCATCTTTAGACAAGCACGCATCAACGAACAGCCTGCCGTGAGAAAGACGGAGAACTGAGGCACAATGGCTTTCAAAATGCTCGTGCTTCTCTTGACCGTAACATGCGCTCCGTTCGGTTGATGCAAGCTCGTTGAGGGATGCCATGGTAATCGTACCTGGTCGTCGACGAAGACCTTGCCCTTCTTCTTGCCCTTGGGCTTCTGCACGCCCGCAGGCGTGATCATGTTCAACGCCGGGATTCCAAGCTCCTTCTCGGTGTAGACTCTCTGCTTCTTCTTGGCGGGATTGGAGGGTTTGGGCTTGGCCGTGCCGGTAGGGTTGTGGGTGGAACCGCGGCCTTTCGGCTTGGACGACTTGGAGGGCTTTGCGCCCTTGGCGCTGGAGCTCGATTTTGGTTTCTGCGGCTTAACTGGGGCCATTGCGACGGGTTGCGACGGTGGTTGTTGAGGGCAGCGAAGAAATCGAAAGTGCATGGAGATTAGCGGCCTTTTGCCGCAACGCGGTGGATCCCTGTCACTTGCGCCTGAGCTGCGACTTGCGTAAAGCAAGCAACCGCCGGCTCGACCAGCACATCATCAACCGCACCCCTCAACATCGCCAACATGGTCAGCGACCGGCTCTTCCGCTTCCCCAAGCCCGCATGGGTTAACAGCGCCAACACCCGCACTGCCGGCGTTTATGCCGCCGGCGCCTTGGTAAGCTCTCCCAGCTGCGCATGATGCTCGCCAGAGCAAACAAGCTTACGCCTCGCCCAGTTCTCCCTCGGTCTCTTCTTCTTCATCGATGCTGCCGCCTACTCAAAGTCCCCTAAGAACGGTTCCGACGTCCACATAACCTTCGTCGACTGGATCCCGGCCATCTGCTCCGCTCTTGGCATGCTCGTCATCAATAGCATCGACAAATCGAGACTCAGTGCTGATAGCTTCAGCTACTCCGGCAATGGCGTCGCATGGAAGGCTAGGCTGGTCTTGTTTCTGGGCTTCGCGCTCATGGCTGGAGGCTTAGCCGGCAGTGTGGTGAGTGCTGCAAGACATTTAGACCGCGGGGACTAACAATACCGCCACAACCAGACGGTCATGGTGCTAAAATACGTCGTTCCGGATTACCCATTCCCTACACTGTGGTTTGGCGTTTCTAATGTTGTCGCCAATGCGCTTGTCATGCTCAGGTAACTTGCTTTCTGCTTTCTCCTGGACGCTTCTGAGCTCTAACGTGTGGGATGCAGTTCGGCCGTTCTTTGGGTTGCACAAAACATGGAGGATGAGTATACCTACAACCTCGCTCTCTAATTCTGAAGGACTGGACTTATTTCCCATCTTACAAACCCAACATGTTTGGACGCACCAGAAGCGTCTTGCACCTTTCATGAAGTCACGGCGCTTTGGGCGACTGGGGAGTCTCACGGGTGCATTGCTAAGAGTATGAGATATCTGCCGTTTTTCAACACTGAACACTTTCCACGCGCAAATCAGTACGAAGTCGATTGAATGAGATGCGTAATTTAACCGGTCGAACAATTAGCTTCATGTAACATTGTAAGCTTGTATACCATGGTTTTTTCATGGAACGGGCTCCAAGTGGCACATGATAGTCCGCAATCGACGATCTGTTAAGGGCGCCGGATGCTTTGCCCACCCCTTCTGCATGTTTTGCCCAGCCCACGTAACAACATATCTGCAATAAATAACAGTATAGTAGTATATTATTCGTTTCCTTACATATCTGGCGACTACCAGCATTGTAGTATCTCAATATGACTACAGAAGGAATATCCGGTGGGTATAGTAGACTTTATATGTGGTTGAGGGTGGGGCAAAATATCCGGAAGGGGTGAGCAAACTATCCGAAGCCGTAATTCATAACAAAGCTTTTGATAAAATATCAGATACTCACGAGTATGGCCGTATAAATGTTCACGGACAAAAACTTACCTAGCAGGTACCTGGCAGGGATGCAATATAGCATTAGGCTCATCAGTTGTTATTAGAATTTAGGTTTTACTCTAGAGCATGGATGCTTGCTTAATCGGCAATTTTTAATTGAGTACCTCACCTAACTGAAAGCTTCATAAGAAATGTCATGAACGCGTGAAGACCACACCGCTGATTGCGCCAGACCGGGAGACGCGAGTTCTAAGTTACAGAAACCAACAACCAATGGACCCATGAATAATACTGCCTAGAACTCCTCGTCTTCCTGGAAAAACATGGTGAAGCTTATGATGGTCCCGTAGATAAGAAGACCTCCGATAATCGACATGACCATGGCGGGAGCGGAGATGAGGGCGCAGTGGGCGAGAAGGACCGGGAGTGCTATGCAGGGTCAGCACGGCACAGAGAGGGTTACGGGGACAGGTGCGTACCGATTCCCATGACGACCAAAAACCCCGTCAGGAATCTTCCGAAATCAATGACACCATTGCCGGCACTCTCCATGAAGTCGTCGGGATTTGCTGCGCGGTTGCAGATCCAGTTGGGCAGGGGAGCAATCACATAGGTCGCGACGACGAGCAGCGGGTAGTAGACGTGCCATAGCGCGCAGGATAGGATGACGAGGAGGAAGCCGATGGCGAGGACCTAGAGGCCGGTCAGTCGAGGGCCCGACGGTAGGCGTGGCGGAGCGCGGCATACAAAGGACAGGGCGATGATGGTCTTGAGGCCGGCCATGGCAACTAGACTGCGCGGTGCTTGGTGGGATATCTGCTATATGCTGGACTGGAAGGATGCGAGGTGAAGCTGGGAGAGTGGCAGGCTGACGTTAGCGCGGCTCGATCCCTGCCCGTCCCAAGCTCAGCGGGCAGCTGCCTCAAGAGAGCTTCCCGCCATCATATCAAACACATCAACACCCACCTCCACACCACCCCCCGCCCGAGCCCTCTCCTCCGCCCCGCCGCCCTCCGTCTGCCACCATGTTCCGCAACAACTACGACAATGACTCGGTGACCTTGTACGTGTGCTGCCGTGCCTCCATTGCCCACCGACAGCTCGATTGACAGCTCGCAGCTCGCCCCAAGGTCGCATCTTCCAGGTCGAGTACGCCCAGGAAGCCGTCAAGCAGGGCTCGGTCGTGGTTGGCGTGGCCAGCAAGACCCACGTCGTCCTGGCCGCCATCAAGGCAAGCGCTGCCCACCCTTTGTTTGACTCCGGTTGCTAACCTTCCCTCTGCCCTGCAGCGCAACGCCGAGGAGCTGTCATCCTACCAGAAGAAGATCATCCCCATCGACTCGCACTATGGCGTCGCGCTCGCCGGTCTTGCCTCGGATGCCCGCGTCCTTTCCAACTTCATGAAGCAGCAGTCGCTCGCCTCCCGCCTGACCTACGACCGCGCCATACCTCTCGCCGAGATCACTTCGCGCATCGGAGACCGCGCGCAATCCAACACTCAGCACTACGGCAAGCGCCCTTATGGCGTCGGCCTGCTCATCGCTGGCGTGGACCAAAAAGGCCCGCACCTTTTCGAGTTCCAGCCGTCCGGCGTGACCCTGGAGATGGTTGCGTGTGGTATCGGTGCCAGAAGCCAGATGGCGCGGACGTACTTGGAGCGCAACCTCGACGAGTTCAACGGCTCGAGCCGAGAGGATCTGATCAAGCACGCGCTGCGGGCGCTGAAGGAGAGTCTGAGCCAGGACAAGGAGCTCACTGTGGACAACACGAGCATAGGCGTCGCTGGTATTGGGGAGAACTTCAAGCTGTACGAAGGCCCGCAGATCTCCAACTGGCTAGAGACGACGTTCGAGAACCGCGAAGGCGGTGCCGAGGGTGAGGGCATGGAGGTTGACACTTAAACACCCCGAGTCTGCCTCAACGATGATTCTGGGGAGTTCTGCTCTAGACACACATATGAACTGTAGCACGAGAGTCGAATGACATGACAACGGCGCTAAGTTAGCTCGTAATGAACATTGATGTTAACCACCCATCCATATTGCGGATCAATTTGGCGTGTTCACGTGCAAGCGGGTTGCGGTCGCGCGTCGCAACGTCGTCAAGCACGCGCAACAACGCGCAACACCCAGCACCACCGCAATGGCTCCATCGCAGTCCCTCTACCCGCGCGCCACCGTCAAGCGCATCGTCAAGGCGCACAGCAATCGCCCGCTGAGCAAGAATGTCGACATCATGGTACCCATCTCCTCGGTACTTCTCCAACCACTAGGTTACAAGCTGACGTGCCGCCTCCGCAGATATTCCTCGACTACATGCTCTTCATGGACGAGTCAGTGCATCCGCCTACCCTTCACTTGCCCAGAACGAAATGCCAATATTATATGGACACCACTGACAAGTCTCATAGCCTCATGCGCGAGTCGAGCATCAAGTCGAAGCAGGCGGGGGAGCGGGGCATCTCCGCGCGATCGATCCGGAAGGTCAGAGAGGTAAGACTTCGAGTGCGCAAGGCGGTGTACAAGACATGTGCTGATGCGGGTGCAGAAATCGCTGCGCAAATTCAAAGGTTGAGGAATACGGCGGCGCTCGATGGGCGGGTCTATCTATGGTGCGGCGTTACGGGCAAGAATGGCGTATTTGGGGTTATGCTTCTCAGCGGGCAGGATAGACGATTGCGGTTTTCTATATGCATGGCAGAGGGGGATTTTCAGTTTCGGTAATATTGGCTTCGCGAGGATTCATGTGGTGCTTAGTGTGTTATGCACGGCATTGCACATAACAAGCTATGTTCCAAACACAAGGAACTAAAACACCAGCAGCAAGAGTTCGGAGGGACGAATGCAGAAAGGACACTTAGAGTAGACAGCTCTATTCCCAACCCATCTACAAATTGAAAAGCAGCCATGCATGCTAACACGTACATAATTTACAGTTTAGGAATGATCCACCAGTCATGGTATTTCTTCTCGCTCTCAACATCTCCCAGCTTGCCCGGCCCAGACTTGACAAGGTGGGATAGCTCTTTCACGCCTGACAGTTTCCCGAGTCCAGTGGTGGCAAGGCCCGCAGCTATACAGGTGAGCAGGACATTGGAAACGTCCTGAGCCAGCGTCAGCATACTATTTCTTACATGCCAATGGATACTTCCGGCTATCATACCTTCGACCAGGCCTCACTAACGCATTCGCTCCGTGCAGCTTTGGGGCCCAGCTTCTTCACTGTAGCAAAGTTGACCTTTGCGTCTTTGACCAAGTCTTCAGCATCTTTGGACAGCTGCTTGACCACCTCCCCCAGAGGTTTGTCGGGCTTGTCATAGGGACCAAAGGGATGGATATCCGCCTCAAAGTCTTCAAATGGCGGCAGGCTCGGCATATCCACTGCCAGGAAAGGCTTCATGCGGAGCTCGTAGCGGAGAGCCGGGCTACTAAATGGACGAGGTGGCGTGGGAACAATTCTCAGATAGTGGAGCAAAACGTACAGCTGCAACTATCAGTAAAGCGTAGCACGTACAGATCACGGTGAACCTACCGTGCATAACCCTTCGGAGAGTGAGGCAGTGCCCTTAGCTCCATGCAATAAGCTCTCGACATGCTGCTTGGTCTTAAGAACTGCAATAGCTTCTTGAGATTGTTCAGGATCAGCGAGCTTCGGCTGGCTCTCTGCAGTAGCCTCCTGAGGTTGATCGGCTTTGGCGAGCTTCGAATGCCTTTCCGATACGAAAGCAAGAATCCTCTCCAGCAATTCCGCACGGGTTGCAGCAATGCTTGAGAGCCACCAATACATGCCAGCATATTCATCTGGCAAGTAGACATCTTGCTCAAAGCCTAGTTGCACAATCCATTCCATCTGCGTGAGCTTTTGATGATAAGTCCACGATGCCAGAGGATATTGAAGGACATCTTTAGTAAGATGGTGCAGGTCTTGGTCGAGGACCTCAACCTAGAACAAATATTAACATATAGTAACATCCTAGGTAACAGTTACTTACATCAAGCTGAAGGTTGTTGAAAGCTAGGAGGTTGTGCGTCATCATTCGGCGTGTGCGACAACGGTTCTGGCAAAGAGTCGTCCAAAGTTCGAGATATTGCTAGACCACATTAAACAGGAACTACGACCAGAGTAAGGTGATATACTTACAGGCGTTGTTCTAGCACCGAATTCATTGACGACGTTTGCCATCATAGCCCTGTTGTCAGTTCCCACCAGTGGGTTTACAGGCTGTTCGATAGTCCAGTTGATCGGATCTAGAATGGGGTCTGCTGGAAGTACTAATCCTTCAAGGTCCTTCCGGAGCAACTCCTCGTACACTTCGGTGGGGTGCCCGAAAATCAGCGATGAGAGACAAGCACGGGAATAAGTGAGTGGTTGAGGCTTGCGGGAGTTGAACGTCCATAAATAGGCCATGATCTCGCTCGGATTGCCAGGACCCAGCTGAGTTGTTCCTCTAATGACCTCCAAGCAATCTTGACAAAGTTCAACCGCAACTTTAAGTGCTTCAGAGAAAGAAGGTTCCACTACAGGTCTGGGTGGAACAGTGCTCGCCAACCTTCGTTGGATCTTTGAACTAAAAGCTTCTTTGACAAACTTGCCTGTAGCATGCGACTTTTCGACGGCGCTCAGGAGCTCGCGAGTCTGAGACCAACCTTCACTTAAATGTTCCATAGACTCCTCAGGGGAAGTGACTTCCAGTAGCTTCTTCCTCAGTCTCAGCCGTGAAACAAGAGCATCCTTGACGGTCTCTTCGACGGACGAGGATCCTAGCCACTCCTCAGCTTGGTCTAGAATTGCCACGATCTCTTTTTCCAGGAAGCGAGTCAGGAGAAGGCGGTTGTAAGTATGCGTCGAAAAATCTTCCTCTTCGAAGTAGTCCCTTGACGTGACTTTCTGGATGACGTTGTCGCAATACTTGATGAGCCCAAGACAATAAGCCCGAAGTAACATCAGCATTGGCGATTTTTCATACTGTCCACTCAAGTCATTGTCATAAAGCTTGGGAACTCGGTGGAACGATGCTTCATCCAATGTCCTTGGCTCAGGCCAGAGCAACTTGTCGATATGTAGAGAAGTGAAAAGGGTTTGCGAGAGCGGGTATCCTTGATGCCATGCCATCTCATAGCAAAGGAGTTGATCCATGATACCGACAACTTCCTCAGGCAGAAGCTCTTTTAAGATGTCATAGTCATCATCGAGTGTCTCGCCTGGTGCCAAGAAACCAGAGTCCATCTTTGGATCCATGATCTGAAATCGTAAGCGCTGCACAAGGGGTAAAATAAATGGATAAGATACGTACCTCCAACGCACCAACGGACTCGAACAAGGTGAAGTATTCATCCTTTATCAGTTGGCCGATTTCAAGAGCTTGGTGCTGTTAACCAAATGTCCCCCGCAGAAAACGAATGATATGATCACGCATGAATCAAAATGTTTTACGTGATGAGGCCAAGGGAAAGATAGGGGAACACGGGATAAGGGTAGAAAGAAGAAAAGCCTTGACAAATGAAGTAGAGGGCATTACCTGCTGCAGCTTGCGTGAACTGGGCGGTGATGTCGATGGCTCGTGGGTTGCTGTTATCGGCGACTGGGCGAGATTTGATCTTTGTCTGCGCGGACTGCTGCGAACCCTCCTCCTGCGAGACACCTATTGACGGGCCGGTGAGACAAGAGTCAAACAGAGAATTCAATTGGTACCTACCGTTGCTGGGCAGAGCGGCATATTCCTCTTCCAAGCGCAGGCGTGCTGTCTCTGCCGTAGCTGTCAGAACCAGACCTGCGGAGGGGGTACGAGCTCTGCAAAGCCAGACCTTGGGCTACAACGTCCGTCTCATCAGGAGGGTTTTGATGATCGACTCCGGGAATCATTGTCTGTCACGGCAAAGGTGGACACGAGGTGGTGGTGGCACATGTAAGAGAGAGGTTGCGGCGACGGAGTTGTCATTGAGCATTCGCTTCTACGCAATTGTCTGCCCCATCAGACGAAATGTACAATTGCCCGCCCAGCCGCAGCTGGGCTCGCTGCACTATGTGCTCCTTCCAATAATTCCATCGCTAGTTTCCAAACTCGCAGTCCTGCGCTTAAGCAGTGGCCTCGGAGGCAGGCTGGTTCGCGCTGACCAAAGGCTTGTTGTCGCCCTGCTTGCCGTTCTGCCCGCACCCATCAGCCCGACGCCCTCCAGGCCGCAAACATCAGTTGTCACTCACCTCCCACTTGGCGAACCTGATCTCCGACTCGCCGCGACGCTCGGCAGCGATTCTCTTGTCCTCCTTGAGGGAGCGGCGAACGACGCGGGAAGCGACCGCGATGTAGCGGTTGTACCTAGGTTCGGGCCATTGTCAGCGGCGTCCAGGGCATTGTCGGCTGGGAGCAATCGTACGAAATGCCGGCGGTCTTCCAAGCGAATGCCATTGTGAATGCGACGGTGATGTCTGGTAGTATTGACGGAGAGGGTTGTGCTGGGCTGTCGCACCCCAATGTCCAAACTTCGGAGCTTGGGAAGCCGCCGGGAGGGTCGGGTCACGTGATTCCATATGGCCGAGGCAGCGGTTTTGGGCCTGGCTGCTCCAGTGCGTCATTAGAGATAGGAGGACCTTTCTGGTGGTACTAGTACCTATTTTGTACAAATAGGTACACGTACAAGATGCTCCTTACGAGTACATGCAGAATCGAACAAATGAAATTGATCTTCGTATATCAACAGGTACACCTCTCTAGGGGACTAATCAAAGCCTAATGGTACAACAAATCACGGCCCATTCTCCTCTCCTTCTTCGCTATTTACACATTGAGGCCCAGCTCCTCGGCAAACGGTAACACGTGGAGGTCGCCGACGGCAGACACGGAAGCCTTCTGCTCGAGCAGGTCCTTGGCAGCCTAGAAATTATCAAGTTAGCATCCATAACAACACTACAATGGCGCGATTTCCCATACCTTCTTCAGCTCCTCCTCGGAGACAGCGTCAATGGCCTTGGCCGACTCGTCGAGCTGGTAAGCCTTACCGCCCTGGACGAGACCGGAGCCGGTCAGCTCCAGACCAGTGAACAGAGACTGGCCGGACTCGAGCTCCAGGTACTTCGCGCGGGCCTTGGCCTTCTGGATGTCCTCCTTGTTGATGTTACCACCGGCAATCTCCTTGATGGCGTTGACAGCGGCCTCGGCGGAGGCGGCAACGTCCTTAGCGGAGCCGTTGATCATGACGCTGAGCAGGCCAGCGTCGGAGTAGATGAGGCTCTTGGTGTCGATGCTGGCGCCAGAGAACTTCTCGGAAGCCTTGGCGAGCAGCGAGAAACCAGAAGACCACTTGATCTGAGACTTGCCACCAAGGAGAGAGCCAAGAACGGCAACCTCGGGCTTGTAGGCACCACCAGTCATGGAGCTAGAGCCAGGGAAAGCGAGGACCATGGTGTTGCCGCTGCCGTGAGAAATGCGCTCCTCACCACCGAAGTACTTGGCCTTGGGGCTCTCGAGGCCCTGGGCGGAGGAAACATCGGTGAAGAACTCGCCAACCCACTTAGACAGCTCAGCCTGCTCGGTGCCGTTGGCGACGACGGCGAAGTTGCTCTTGGAATAAGCCTGAGCAGCGTACTCGGCAATGCTGTCGGCGTCGAGGTACTTTGAGTAGGCCGTCGAGGAGGTGGGGACCAGAGGAGCGCCCAGGCCACGGTGGAAGGCGAGGCCGTGGACGGAGTTCAGGGCCATCGAGTCGGTGCTGGCGAGGTTCTTCTTGTGGGCCAGCTTGATCAGCGGCAAGACCTCCTCGTGGAAGACGTGCGCTTCAGAGACAATTAATACATTGTTTCCCCTCCATAACGGAAGCCGGCATACGTACGGGCGTATTTGGTCTGGCTAGCAACCTCGGCGAGGAGCTCGACGAAGTAGGGCAGGTCATCGCGGAGGAACTTGGCACCGACGACGAGGTTCTCGCGGGAGTGGTAGGAAAGAAGCTCAGCGCCGAGGAGCTCCGACTCGCGGACGATGCGGAGTGCAGACCTCCTGTGGGTGTTCTACAGCACAATCCGAGGTGTCAATGACGTAGACGTTGGGCGATTGGATGCAATTCCAAGCGCGGCCGAGGTGTCCATACCCTGAAAGCGTACTTCTCCAGACCCTCCGTCAGCCCGGGCAGAGTCTGATACCTCGTGCCGGCCTTCGCAACCAGGGCGAGAGTGGTGGTAGGGCCAGCCAGATCGCGGCTGGCGAACTTGACGCCATTGGCATCGCCCGTCTCGTAGTGGAAAGAGCCTGAAGCCGGAGCTGCGAGGCCGCGGCGGTTGGCGGGCTGGGCGCATTGGCGACGCAGGGCGCGCTGGGCGTGGCGGCCGACAGAGGAGCGGGACAGCATCATGGAGGGGAGATGCGTCGGATGACGGAAGAGGAGGTGGGAGTCGGGCAATGGAGATGGGGAGTGTTTTGGTCGGCTTGCGATGAGGAAGACTTGAGGTTGGAACTTGCTGACCTTGTGCGCGCTGATTGGCTGCTCGGCGCGGGCAGGAAATGCGCGCCGACAGGGCCGACTTGAGAAGAACATCCATCGCTCTCCACACCACCGTACCACCCTCTCGGCCCGCGTCTCGATGCTCCTCTCTACCTCACCTACTTTTCCAAAGAAGTGGGAGCCTCTAGACGTCGCGGTTGACTTAGTACTGCTCCGCTCACTTCACTACTGTGCAGGCTGCTCCACGTCACATGCCAACTAACATAAACCGATCAGTCATTCTAACGGAAACACAGTTTACTCGGGCTGTCTATCATCAGCTCTGAACGGGGTCCAAAATTTTCCCCGAAAAGCACCAAGTCAAATCCTGGCATTATCCTGCACCAAGTTCACCAACCGCTCACCCACCGCATCCCTCAACCTCTCCGACGACTACACCTCCGTATTTTCCTGCGGCTTATTTTTAATCCTCACAATGATGGGATCATCTCCACGAATCTTCCCGCCAACCTTTCCTACAAACCTCCCGGCAATCGTGTGGCAGTGTGGCTTCGTTGACACAATAATTATCCCAAAACAACTCTCGTGCGCTTCAGTTGAAACCATGTATCTCTAGTTCTTTGATCAAGGCTGATGCCACCAGGCGGTGTTGACAACACACAATGCAGTGGCATGGCTATTGCAGCTCAACGAACTGGAGCGATCAGAGGTACAACCAGTAGTCAACAAGTCAAAGCAGGCTGCCGTTGTTCGGCAATAAGAAATACTATCTTACTGGTGCCGGGAAACAAGCCTTGAGCGAGTGGGAGCGGTAGATGAGAAACTGCGCAGCTTGGCCGTTAGAACTATCTCGTGATTGTTCTGAGAGGCTTCGGAACGTCAGCTGTTCTGGGGGTTTTGGTAAGAGAGCTGTCTAAGAGTTAGTCGCTGAAATCTCGTGTTACATGGCACTTATTTTTAGTACTTTGCGAACGGAGTTTTGCTGTTCGCGCGCAGCCACATTGGGCGTATGGAAAAGCGGATTTAATTTATTTTATGTTATTTTATTTTTAAATAGTCTTCCCGCGTTTATTGGAGTATTTCCGGGCGTCTCTATTTTCATTCTTTCGTACGAAAAGGGTGCTCGGGAGGAAGGGTGACCTCTTGGCCAAGGTACGGACAACAAATTTACCTACGTACCATCTTGGTCCTTCTCAGCCCGAGGCTGCCACAAGTATCTAGGATTCGTACGAGTAGGTACGAACGCGACGAAGACGGTAAGCGCGCCACCCGCTTTCAAACGCCGCAATGAACGAAAGTGACCACGCCCGCGCTGCGGAACGAATGAGAGCGAGCGGGTACAACGATAGGACGAGGCTACCTAGTACATACCTAGGGCGCCGGCGCAACACGCACCCGTAAGTCGCCTCAGGTGAAGCGCGCGCGCCCAAACACAGCGCGCCAGCGCAGCGCAGGTGCGGTCGCCCCCCGCCTTTGCTCCCGTTCCCGTCCGCGTCCCCCGCTCCCGTCCCTCGTTGTTTTCCCCGTCCGTCCTCCCGGCGCAGCGCCGTGCGCACAAACACTAGGTCGCGACGCACGCACACGAACGTAGGATACGTACCGTACCGTACGCGCGTACGCACGTCCGCCCTTCCCACGGCCACGCCTACTACCTATCGCGCTGCGGCCGCGCGGGCGGAACAGCGCAGGTGGCTACTGGTCAAACGTCGCACAGGGCTGTGGTCGGCCGCGGAGAGCCGGAGAGTGTGCCGTGCTTTGCTTTGCTGTGCTGTGTTGTGCTGTGATTTGCCGTATCGGGTGGCCGCGGGGAGGCGGATGGGCGGGTGGCACGTCGCGTTTGGGGGCGTTGTTTCCGTGGGGGCGGGTGTGTGGGTATGTGTGTAAGGGGAGATGGAGGAAAGAGAGAGAGGTAGAGATAGAAAGAGAAAGAGAGAGAGAGAGAGAGGACGAATGGATTGAGCTTGAGCGTGCGGGGTTGGGGAACAGAACGAAGACAGTCGATGCGGGCTTTGACCTTGTGTGAGTCTAGATGGGTGGGTGGGTACAATACAATAGTCGGGTTCCCAAGGCTGTGTTCGCTGGCTGTTGATCTTGAGGAGTTCGGGCTGCCGCCATGAGTCGGAGCTTCTCCACCACATCACGGAGATGGCTGCGATGGCGGCCGTTATTTCGATGTGCCGGTGGGGGCTCTTTTGGGTTTATTAAAAGCGTCCAATTGTGGGGCGTGGAAGACAGTTCATCGAGTCAAAGCAGGGTCGTTGTGGATCGAATTTCAGCGAGAACAAAGATTGCCGGAGACAAAGTGCACACTGACATAGATATCTATATTGAGCCGAGAGGTTTGGCCTCGGCGCAGGTATCCAGCCAGCATACTGCTGACTGCGTGCATATGGAGTAACTACAGTGGAAGCGACCCCGGACCCGGATCTGCATCGTTCCTGGCATCTGAAAGGGGCGCGAGTCCATTGGACACCGCGACAATGGCGACAAGTGCAGACGAACAGACAGCGATCCCGAAGCTTTAACTAACCGCGGCGCGCAGGCCTCGAGAACATGGCCATGGAGAGCCAAAAGAAAGTCGGAAACGCCGACTGCCCGGTTTCTGGATCAGGCGCCCCCAGCTGACGCATTTGCGTTCTGGGTCGGGACGCGACCCAGAGCTGCGGTTCTGGACGCAGATTTCTCAGCTGGAGCTGACGGCAGGAGTCGGTGGCTATGGCCTGATTCCGAGCTGCCCGTCAGCTACCTGCGGAGGCGTGAAACGGCACCACAACCAGGGCATAAAGGACGCCTGACAAAGTGATTTCCGCCGTGGCGCCTTTCGCGGCTTCGAAACGTCGCAACCAAAGCCGGGGGACAGACGTGAAACTCGCAGTGGGCAGCTGACCGGGGAGGTGGAGGTGAAGGGGAAAAAATAAAAGAAAAAAAATAAAATAATAAAATAAAAGGGAACCAGGGGGGGTTAGCATGAACAGTCCTATCGTCAGGCTCGCTGCAACTCGAGCTTTCTGCATGTCTAAGGCCAGCAAAAGAAACGCGAACCGTGGCCTTTTAAACCTCGAAGCTTAGCGGGCCACGATCCTTGCGAAAAAGCACATTCCGACGACGATTGCCTACAGAGCCGACACGGCGGCGCCCGTGCTGCCGCGTGCTGCGCCCGCTGCAACCCGTTTCTTCGCGCATGTCGTCAGCAGCGCTGAACGGGGGAAGTCACGGTTGCGCTGAGCGGCCCAAAGCGGTGTGGTGGTGGTGGGTGCATGGGGAGCGGGTGGATTATGATTTCCGGCTTAAGCAGCGCGTCGTGGTACCGTCGCACTGGGGCAAGAGGGCAAGAGGCAAGAGGCAAGAGGTAAGAGAGGAGAGTCAAAGTCGGGTGGAGAGTGGGATGATGATATGATGGGTGCTTCCGTCGACCGGACGGATTATCTCTCTCTCTCTCTCTCTCCCGCACATGGCAGAGAAGAAAAAAAAAAGCAAGCGAGCAGCCATGATGGGATCGACGCCAGGAGACGGGGCTCGTCGGCAGGATGGGAGAGTCGCCCCGTCGCACCGGTCATTGGCGGGCGTCAGGTGCGCTGGGTGGCCAGCGTCTCCGCATGATCGCTGGAATAGGCTGCCCGCGTCGCGGTGGTGCGACCCGGGCCCGTTGGTTGGGACGGGCGGAAGCGGCGGGCCACTCGCGCGCGTCAGGCGGCAGGGGTGCGGCGGGCCCGTCTGAGTCGTGTGCGCGGCGCTGAGTGGCCGCGTTTCGCGCTCCGCCTCCCGGGGCCGCGCCAAGCCGCTTCGGGCCAAACTCGTACGATGGCCCGCTCCATCCTTGTTCCTTCCCATCCCCTCAATTCCTCGTCTCGGCTGCCTTTGATTGCTGCCCGTCGCTCTCGCGCTTCGCTTGTGTCTTCTGCTTTAACTTGCAGAACCGGCGCCTCCTCTCTTGCAGCCACAGTCCCCCGTCGCACCATCATCCTTGTGCGAGTCCGGCGCGCCCAGAGTCGAACTGTGCGACCCTCTCTCTCTCTTCTTGCTGCTGCCCACCACTCCCGCGTCTGACAAACACCCAGCCTGCTCCTCCCGCCCGTCGCTCGCTCATTCGCCATTCTTCTTTTTCATCTGGTCGGTTCCTCCTTTCGTTGCCGTTCGCTGCTGTTGTTATTGTTGTCGCCCGTCGTCGTCGTCGTCGTCGTCGTCGTCGTCCCTCCCGCCTTGCTTCGCCCTTGCGCTCCACACCGCTTCCTCCCCACCCCCATCCATGTATTGGAAATATCAAGCATTGCCACTGACCAAACACTCGATCCAGATACCAATTCTGTGGGTGTCGTTGGCCCTCGTCTAATCGGCCTGGCGTGCGACCGAATCGCTACTGTGAGTACCATTCTTGGTATCTTCTCAGGCATGCGCGTTTCGACGCGACGTAAGGGAGTGGCCGCGCCCACGCTCTGCTGTCATGCCACCCAGCAATGCAAACCCACTGACTGATTTGCTTCTCCGTCTCCAGCACACAGGACTACCAACTTACCTCTCCATCAACCATGGCGGCGAACATTATTCCCGTGGCCAACGAGACGTTGAGCTCGTCCTCCAGGATGACCAAGGAGGGCAAGAAGATCACTTACCAGATGCAAGTCATCCAACAGCCAGAGCGTGCCAGAGCCTGTGGGTCCGGTGCGAAATGTAAGCATTCAATTCTGGTTCGCACCATCTCGTCTCCTTCCAGCTGACATCCATCATCAGCTTCGGCTGACCGTCGCCCTGTGGACCCCCCTCCGATCGTGGAACTGCGGGTTTTTGAAGGCGAAAACAGGCAAAACGACATCACTTTTTCTTACAATGCCAACTTTTTTCTTTTTGCAACCTTGGAAAATGCCAGGTCTATTGCCCAGGGACGCGTCGCCCCCACTCCGGCCACTTTCCCCGTCTTGACTGGTACTCCCGTTGCCGGGATGGCCTACTTGGACCGTCCCACTCCTGCTGGCTATTTCATTTTCCCGGACCTTTCTGTCAGACATGAAGGCAAATACAGGCTGAGCTTCGCCCTGTATGAGGAATTGAAAGAGCACAAGGACATGGACAGCGAGGACAGACAGGCGGATCCCATGCGTGGCTCTGCCGTTGACGCGCACGTTTCCCACAGACTGGAGGTTAAGTCCGCTCCCTTCAGCGTTTACAGTGCCAAGAAGTTCCCCGGTCTTACTGAGAGCACTGCTTTGAGCCGCATGGTTGCGGAGCAGGGTTGCCGCGTTCGTATCCGCCGTGATGTGCGCATGAGAAGGCGCGACAACAAGACGAAGGACGAATGGGATGACTACGAGGAAAAGACAGCGTACGAGAGACACAGGACGGCCACGCCGGACGCATATGGTCCGAACGCTGTTCACACGCCCCAGGCCATGTCTGACGGTACGGACCGCCCGAGATCGCAAAGCAATGCCAGCAATGTGTCATTCGCACCGCCGCCGCGTCGCCCGTCGATGCAGGACATGGCCAACTCGTACCAGCAAGGATACCAGGCCCAGATGGCCCCGCCTCAGGCTCCTCAAAACCCTTACCCGCAGCAGATGCAGTACCCGTCTGCACCAGCGCCTCAGTACCAAGGCCAATATGCGCCCTCGCAGCCTCAGTCGACCATGCAGCCTCCTCAGCCTTCCTACATGCAATCTCACCACCAGCAATGGCAGCAGCCGCCGGCCCAGATGCCAATGGCCCAGCCTTATGGATACGGGTCGAACCAACAGTACGGTCACTACGAGCAGCCGACCCATGTGCGTCATGAGAGCATAGACTACAGTGCTGCGCCACCTGCCGAGTACCGCCGGGCGTCCATGGCCGCACCACCCCAGGCCCCAAACCAGATGATGGCCCCTTTTGGGACCTTGGATACGGGTTACAGCCGGCACCAACACCAGATGAACCCGCCGGTCCAGCCCCTTCAGACCTCGCAGGCGCCGCACCACAACTCTACGTCTCAGGCGCCGAGCAGTTCGCATTCGATGAACGGTTTCTCTCTGGCTCCTTTGAAGACGCTACAGCCCCCGCCGGCCGAGAAGATTGAGCCCATGTCTCCCTCTTACCACATGTCTGCGTCTGGTGTCCCTATGGCCGGGACAGTGCCGACGCCCTCGGACCCCGTGCCTCCTCGTGGCTTCCCTAGCGCCAAGGTGTTTGACAACCAGCCGCTGTCTGCGTCGACGAAGAGGTCCTTTTCGGAGACGTTTGACACGAACCACATCCAGCAACCACTCCGCCAGGGCGCCCGCCCAAACATTGACAACCCGATTCCGGAACCCGCGTTGACGGTGCTCGACGGTTCTGGCGATGACGAAATTCTCGACGAGCGCGCCATGAGCTACCGCCGTGCCGATGGCACGCACCGCAGCAGGCGCGTTCCCCTAGCAGGCTGAAAGCGTGGTGGCGAGGGCCGAGGCCGTGTGCTATAGTTTGATTGGCATGCATTTGCATTTGAAGAAGCAAGCGATTATGGATATCTGGAATGGACCGCTGAAGTGTTTTTTTCTTATTTGCTTTTGGCCAAGAATGCGCGGCCTGACGACGATACCACATCTTTTCATTTTGGTTTGTTTGTTTTCCGGCGATCTGCAATCATTTTTCGTTTTTTTCTTGTTTTTTTTTTTTTTTTTTTCTTCCATTTGGCTTCTGCAAGCGGAGGATTTCCTTCCCTAATGCCGCATATCTCCTTTTGTACACCGTAAGCCTTCCTTGCATTTTGCTTTTGATTCCAGGCGACAGTGATTAGAGGCCGGCGGGAGGACGTTTGCTGGCCAGCCATTGCTACCTAAGTGTTATTTTTTTGTTAACCATTTCTTATTATTGTTGGGGTCGGGTAGATAGTGTGGACAAAAATGGAGAGCTCGTCTGCAGCAATGCGACGGCAAACGCAATCTCGGGAGGGTGCACTGATTGTGTTTGGAGCGAATCCATCGCGCCGGGAGCCCAAGAGTCTGTGCGCACATGTGACGCGCGCGGGCCCTGACAACGCGACTGGCGCCGCCCGTCCTTCTCCACGCGCGCGTCGAGAGCCGCCGCCGCCGCCTCCATCTGCTTCTCGTCCGCTCCATCATCTTGCGACGCACCAACCCTCCCACGTTCGAGCCCCGCCGGCCACCTCAGCCCGCGTCGCCTTTCTCCGACTGCCGCTCTCCTGTAAATACTTTACTTCGTCCTCGACCATTCTATATAAAGAAAGAAATAGACGGTCAACTTGGGGGCACCTGCTTGTCCCGTCGTCCTGTCGCTGCTCCCTCACCTACCACCATGGCACACGACCCGACGGTATACACCCATTCCCGCATCCAGCCAACACAACACGCGCTGAACACTAGGCAGCCCGGTAGGCGCGCCATGTCGCTCGAGCCGCAGCCTCGCAGAAATTCCATCGCCGACGGCCTCACCCTGGCACACTCGGCAACCACGGACGACATGCGCGATGTCGGCATGGTCGACCAGGCGAGCAAGAAGCGCCGACACATGACACCAACTGGCGCCGACGAGTACGGGAGGCTGATTGGCGAGGTCGACCCCAACTCTTTCTCGTCCAAACGCCATCGCACTGCGGACTGGCCGCTGACCGAGGAGCAGCCCGCTTCACCTCAGCCTCCAGGCAGGCGTCGCGGCAGTTCCAACAAAAGCAAAAGCCGAAGCGCTTCGCGCACCCGCCGCCCTGTCACGTCGCCAATCCGACCCTCTAAGTTCCAGGAGGGCAGCATGAACGACCGCACGAGCGAGCAGCCACCCAGCATGTTCACGCGAAGCGTCAATGGAACTTCGGCTGCCGTTGGCATAGACGAACTGATGGATGACTACCACGCAGCTCAGCAGACGCCTCCCAGCGCCCGACCCTCTGTGAGAACCTCACGGACTTGGACCCAGGGTTTCACCCACCACCCGAATCGATCCATCTCCAGTAGGGCTCACAGCGCCGGCGACGACGGCAAAGAAACTACCGTTTTCCGCTTTGGTCGCTCGCTCGCTGCTGCTTTCAATCCAATGAATATCTGGAATAAAATGGCGCAGAAATGGCAGGAGACGCGGCATGAGCTTGTCGAGGAAGCGCTCGACGAGCAGGCTCAACAGCTTAAGGAAAGAATGGAGAGAGCAGCAAGGGCTCAGGAGGTGTATGCGCAACTCAAGCAAGCTGGTCAGCTTGGGTCTCAGGGAACTTATGGTATGAATGGCACGCCGGTGTTCACGCCAGGTTACACTGCTCCGGTTGGAGGGTCACAGAGAGATTCGGGAATCGCGGGAATTGAAGGGTCTGAAAACCGTCCTTACCAACTGCAAGACGCGTCTAAGAGTGTTACCAACCTACAGGCCACTTCAGCGGAAACGCGCAAATCGGCTCTTCACTTCCGGGCCTCCTCCTTCGCAACCCTAAGCCTCAGAAAGTCCCGCTCGGATGCCAGCTTCGGTCATAGGCGCTCCGTCTCAACCGAAGGGGACACCTCCGATACGTCGCAATCTCTTCGCAGGTCGCATTCTAAGAAGGACGTGCAGAAGCAGTTGAAGCTTCATAAGCGTGTCAGCGATCTGGAGAAAAAGCTTCAAGTTGCTCGTCGCGACCTGTATCAGGCCTTGGGTGACAGCCCTGCTCCCCCTGTTCCGGCGCTTCCTGCTTACCTGGCTGAATCTCTGTCCGCCGACAAGCGACATCGAAACACACCCCTCTTCAATAGGCACTCTACGGGCAGTCAACTGCCGACACTCCCCTCGGAGAGTCTCCTCCTTCAGGGCAATGTGGACAACCGCGAGGAGCCTTTAGAGGAACCGCTGACCTCAGATCCCATACAGTCTGTCGATACACCGATGCCCGTGAAGCATGCCGCAATTCCCGAGCCAACCGTTACAGACATATGGATGGCAGGCGTTGAATCGCCTAAGCCCGAGGCAAAGACTTCGAGGAAGCGAAAGGGGGATGAAGATGAGAATCTCACCTCGGAAGGCAACAACGGTGCGGAATCAGAAGAAACTACAAGTATCAAGAAACAGAAGGGAACGATAAGGGGCAAGGGCAAAAGGAAATCAGGTTCGAAGGGGAAAAAACGCAAGGGCACCACCAAGCCTGTCGGGAACACTCATACTGAAGTGGTAGAGGAGACTTATGAACACGTTACCGAAGATGTCGAGCTGCCGGCTAGTCACGCCAACGAAAGCCCCGAAGTCATCCACAAGGAAACTGAACAAGTCAGTTTCGCAGCGCCGAATGGCATACCCAGCCAGCAGGTCAACCATGTCAACGAAAGCCCCGAAATCACACAGAAAGGGACAGAACAAGTGAGTTTCGTTGCATTGAAGGGCACGCCGAGCCAACCGACCGCCTTCTCCACGCCCGCCCACCCAAACAAGAGGAAGAAGACGAAGCAACGGACGACAGCACGCGCGCGCTCGAGCTCTCCTGCCGAGGCACCAGCCCCTGCGTTATCGACTGGCGAAGATGAGGTCGTGATGGTGGAGCCGAATAAGGGGGGCGTGCCGCCGCTTCCGACGCTGGCTGAAGAAGGCGCCGGGCAGGAAAAGATGGCTGCGGCAAAGGAAAGCAATGCATCGTTCGAGTGGCCGGATGATGTATTCTGATCTAGGCGGTAGTGGTATGGATGGAATAAAAGGACAACAGATGGCGAGGGTTGGTGGAAGCGAGGCAGGTTGGGGATATTTCATACTTTGGGAGGTTTTTCTTTTTTGATTGTGGCCTTCCCCATTTTTCTGCCTAGCTGGTGGCTATTAATCTGGAGGAAAGGGAGGAAGGATCAAAGGGAAAGGGACAGAGAGCGAGTGAATGTGTGAGGGAGCTTTGTTTATGCTGCTGACCCAGACTGCTCTTGCTCTCTCTCTATTCATTCTCATACTCATTTTCATCATTAACTAACGGACGGCACGACAAAATGGTATTGGCGCCTCTCGAGGCCGCCTTGATGGCGGCGGGCAGTTGAGTCTCGGGAGATCCTGTCTTGCTTAGGCTTTTTCTTTTCTTTTTCTCTGCTGCTTTGACTCTAAAGTCATTCTCAAAAACTTGGCCACCCCGTTCTCGTCTGCCTTCTTCTTTTTGTCTTGGTTGACCGACTAATGCGTTGTCATCGGCTTCTTCTTGGCATCAGGCGGCTTATTATACATATATATATCATGAGTATACATACAGGCCTCGTCCCGATGTGGACATGAGTTGAATGTTTCTACGGATCGATGTGCAAGTGGATTTGTCGTTATACGAGCCGCTATGTTTGTGATTGGGGATGTTTGTTTTGCGGCGGTATACTAACCTCTTCACTTTGAGCATGATCGCGAGTTTTAGCGTAGCATGGAGTTTTGTGTGTGATTAATATTCAAAATTCGCCGTGGGTATGGATGGCTTCAGAACTGCATACAGGATGTCAATATGTCCTTGTGAGTTACGCATCTAGTTACAAGTATGGATTATATATATGTCTAAGGAGTGACTTGTAGGTACGGGCATAAAACGTTTTCGAGAGTTTAAACTACGAATGACTTAGTATACTCCCGTCCCTACAAAATACTACTCATGGGGATGTGAAGATAAGCAACTTATCCTCTTGTAAACGTAGTAATACACCTCTGGAAGGATAGATTGCGTGCATGCGTACGTACGTTCTGCTGCAACACAACAAATAAACAAGATGATTCTGAATGATTATTTGTTATACTTCTCTTCCTGCTTCTCCAAGATTCTTTCCTATATTAGTACGTACTTATTTCCTCGTCCGCTCTTTCACAGTGATTATATGTATACCTTATTATCGTTACACAATACAAAAGAAAGAAACGCCAGAAAGCTAGCAAGAAAACTAAATCAGAGACATCGAACTATCCAAGAATTAAACGACAAGTGTGTACACAAAAGTGCGGCCTGCCCTGGCGGCACGGCCCCTAACAGGATTATGCTCTACTCTTCGGTCTCCTTCTGCTCCTTCTCGCCATCACCACCTGCTTCCTGGGCTGCGTTGCCGCTATCGTCATCGTTGTCGCCGGCGGGCTGCTGCTCCTCTGCTGGGGCTTCCTCCGTTGCTCCGGCTTGGTCTGAGCTAGCGTCCTCTCCGCCAGCGTTCTCTTCAGCGACGGGCTCGGTAGCTTCTTCCGCGACAGCAGCACCCTCCTCAACGGCATCGCCGCCAGAAGACTTCTCGGCCCCAGTGGCAGGTTCTTGCTCCACTGGCTCCTCCCCCTGCTTCTCCTCCACACCTGCAGCGTTCGCTTCTTCCTTGGTTTCCTCTTTCGTTTCCTTCGTTTCATTCGCTTCCTCCTTCATCTCCTCCTTCGCTTCTTTCCTCGCTTTCGCTATCCTCTTCTCAGTTTCCTTCAATTCAGCCCTCTTCCTTTCCTTTTCCTCCTCCCTCTCCTCCGCCTCCAACAGAACGGCCTCACTGCCGCCATCGGCCCCAAACGCGCCCAGCCCTACCGTCACGCTCTGCCAATCTGGCACGACCTGCACATGACCATGCGCGCTCATAAAGTCCATCTCAGACGTAATATCCGGGCGGTCCAAGGCGGAGTCGGTGCTGTCTCTGGGCCGTGGTGGCGGTGGTATGGGCCGAACGACTACGGAGGGCAGGAAGCGTGGGTAGCCCTCTTTGAGCGGCACCAGCGTCAAGAGGAACGTTTTAACCTCATCCTCGCGCGCTGAAAAATGCGCACGCCGCTGTCCGCCCAGCAGCCACACATTCGGGTCTGCGTCTAGCTCGTACACGAAGTCGACTGGGTCTGCTGGGTCTGCGAGTGCTGCAGCCCGCTGCAATTGCGCGGCATCGTCCCATTTGCGCGTGTGTTTGATTGAGAGCGTTGCGTGGAGAGGTTGGCCCAAGGCCGCGATAGGTGCGCTTAGGGCTGGCGGCTTTATGCGAGTGGCGAGTTTGAGAACCGCAGTATGCAAGATCTGGACGCGGGGCACGGCGACGGTAATGGTGATGCGGCGTGAGATAGGGGAGGCAATAGCAGCAGCGCGGTCTTCGACGGGGGTTACGTCGATGGTGGGGTTGTCCTGGGTGCGGTGTCAGACTATATATATCTAGGTGAAACAACAAAGATGCACTCTTACCTTGTGCCATTGGCCCAGCCACTCCCTCAATTCGCCACGGATACTACTGGGTAAGCTCTCCACTGTGTCTAACCAGCCTGCATCCTCATAAGAAGGTATGCGCAGCTCGTTCGCGAAAGAGGCGATGTGCCAATCCTCCGGTATCATGTTCTCTTTGAGATGATCCCACAACCTAGGAAGCAGGAGTCTGATCGTTTTGGCAAAGGGACTCTTGCTCAAAGCCTCCGAGAAGTTTGTCTCAAGCTTCTCAAATACATGCTCATCCAGACAGCGGTAGTCCACTACGAGCGACAGGTTGGAATCGGCAAGATTGGCTAAGCTGGCACCGTCCTTCTTAGCAATCTTGTACACGAAGGCTGGCGCATATCCCGGCTCAACCCGGTTGCGACTTCCTGACAACCGGGTAGGATGAACGTCGAACGCTGGGGAGCCTTCCAGTAGTATGTTGAGTACGTCCAGGGGGATTTGGTTGGACGTGCTGACTTTGAAGCTGGACAGAAGCAGGTTCTCCATAAACTGGTCGTGAACGTTGACGTCTAAGGGTAGTTCCACGTTGATCGCGGAGGTCGACCGGAATTCATGTTTGCCTTTTTCGGTATGGTAAACGATTTCGAGCTTAATATGGAGCTCACGCAGACCGATCTCCATCTCGTACGGGACCTGGATCCTCGATATGCTATTAGGTGATAATTGTGAGAGTTCTAAGACACCAGGGCTTGGTCTATCTGCAATGGTTGTCTCACCCTCAATTACCGTAGCGTCTCCAGTGCGTAACCTCAACCCCGCTGATGCAGCTTTCAGGTGAACCTCAATCTTAGAGACGTTATTGCCATGGCTGCGGCATTCCAGTTCCAATGATCTGATCTTGTCAATGTAGATAGTGCGCGCCACAATAAGCTTTGCGTCGAAAGCTTCTGCACGAGGGTACGAAAGTACACGGAACTTTCTCGCAACTTTGGCATTTGCGCCAGAGTTAGGGACAGTGATCCCTAGTGCCGGCAGAGTCTCTTCCTTCTTGGGTTGTTCATGAACGAAATGAATCTTCTTGGCTTCCAAGACAATCTTGTCGACCACGTATCCACCAAGCGTTGTAACCTAGCTCCGGTTAGACTGGATATTTGTTCAAAATTGTTGTCAGACTTACATTTGAGTGGAGCCAGGTGGAAATAACGCCCTGTTTGACGTCGAATTTCTCTATGGACTCCAGCCATACGTCCTTGCTTCCTCCAATCGTGGTGCTCAGGAGGCGTACCTTGGCCTTGTCAACCGTAAAGTCGTCTTCTAGAATGTGACGAAAGCTGAGTTTGAGCCGGAAGCCGTCTTGATCATCGTAATGCTGAATATAGGGTTCAACATGGAAATCCAAGAAGTAGCGGTTCATAGGGGCTGAGACGTCGTAATTAGGTGGTAGTTCGTCCGAGAAGTTGATCAGGTCACGAAGAAGACCTGTTGTGTCTAACCGGTCATCATCGAGCCAAGCTCCGCCGCTCTTTGCCCCGGGTGTCCTGATTTTGAGCGATCGTGATGACATCTGGTGAGATGCAGACTTGGCCAGGAGGTCAAGAATTACCCTCACATATTCGTCCTTCCGGTTAAGATTCTGAAGACACTGTGCATACATCTTCAACATCGTAATCTCAACAAGGTTCCATCGGTTTTGCGCGTATAGAGGAGCCATGCGACTGAAGTAACTCGCGGCGGCAGAGAAATCGCCCATTTCGCTGGCATGCCGTTAGCTCGAGCGGCAGAGATCATGCTTCGTGGGTCACTTACAATTTGAGGGCAGCTAAGTCGCCCAAAATGCTTTCCGCAGCCTTAGAGCGGTTTGCAGCGAAATAGTGCTTGACTGCTTGATCACTGAGTTGCTGAATACTGTCAGCATGGTACTTTGGAATAACGGTCAGTAACCACAAACCTCGTATAGGTTCCTGAAATCCTCGAAAGTTGCAAACGCAGCACGAAGTGCTGCTTCGCCTACGCCAGCTGTCAGGTCTGTTTTTGATACTTCTTCGCCGTTTTCTTCTCCATTCGCCGACGGCTTCGCATCATCGTCAAGAGATATCTCAGTAAAGTTATTGTCTTTGCCATGCTGCGCGGCTATAGATGCCCAGCCGACTAGCCAATAGAGATTTTTACCGATACGTTCGACAATTCTCCTCTGAACGAGATAAAGTTCAGCCCGATGCGCCGCAAGCTCCAACTGGCCATTTTTTAAGCTGGTACTAGATTGTGTTGGATCCTTCTGCACCATTTGACTAGCACTGTTGGATTTTCCGTGCTCGTAAACAACTTGTCCTGAAGAACGAGCATACGGCGGCTCTTGTACAGATGCGCGGCGATCCAGCAACGAGCTCCCGCGCTGCGGTAGTGAACCTTTGTTCTTTTGATCTGGTACATTTACCTTGAGTTCATGCTTCCGGCCACCTGCGGGCGCCTTTGCTGAGGTTGTAGTTCCTAGAGGTTTTTCGAATGTCGCAATGGGAAGTGTGGATGTAATGGTTGCATCCAACACTTGTTGAGCAACCGCATAAGTCCATGATGAAACGAAATTATCAATCATGCTTGTGGGATAAGTTTTAACATCTTCGCCGAGTCTGCCCAAATGTTAGTTCGCATAGTAGATCACATCGTATGATTAATACTCACCCCTGTTCTAGGTCTCGGCGCAAAATGTGAGCAACAATAGTCATGAAACTCATGGCACGGCGACACAACTCTGCTAGAGATGTGAGGTCTTCGGTTTGCTCATCAAATACACCGGTTTTGAGGCCTACAGAGAGATCGTCCGTAGATCTCTTAGCTTGAGTTGCCGTAGATGGCCTGGAAGCGGGCTTGGTCAAGAATTCGGATCTGGTAATATGCGCATTCCCTAACCGCAAAAGAAGGACCATTTGCCGTGCAAAAATGTAGCAACGGAAGTCAAAGACAGAGATGTTGCTTGAAAGAATGAGGCCTCGATAGTCTTTCCTTGAGGAACTGATGGGCTTCGCAAAAAGGTCTTTGGTATAGCTTTCCACCTGTGCTTCCGTCGATGATTGTCGCGAAGCAACAAACTGCTGCTTCAGGTCTTCTGAGTAGTCCAAAAAGGCACTTCCGGTCCCGGTCATACCTCCAGCGGCCTCTTCCCGGATAATTGAATCTAAGCCGACAGAAAGTTCATCATAGCCAACTAAGGCATCTTCAACGAGGCCCACGCTCTCAAAGCCTCTTGCCAGCCCTTCCTTCAAGACAAAGAAGGTGCAGAAATTCCATCCCGGTAGGCTTCGTTGCGAATCTTTCTCCTTAATGTCTTCCTCGTACTGCGTGACACGTAGGTCGAAGGACAGAAGTATCAGAGTCTTGAATTTGGAAATGGCATCACCCCATGCATTGAGGATGTCCTGAGGGCTCTCCGTGTGAGAGGCAGGAGGAGCTGTAAGCCCTGGCGGCATCAAATGCGCAGGGATGTCTGACTTCTGGAGACGGATCTGCGCAACCCTGTCCGGATCGGATTTGCTAACAACATTGAAATCGGAACGGATCTTCTCGAAGATGGTGCTGGAACCACGGCCCGGCCATCGGGAAGAGCTGCTTGGCTTGTCGATGGAGCCCGTGGAACTACTGCTAGAACCGCTCCAGCGAGGTTGAGCGGCAGCGGGAGTGTCGGGCAACACGACATGCAGAATCAACCATTCAAAGGCGTCATGGTTCTCCTGTTTGCTTTTCGAGGTGCTGCTGTCATGTGACGGAGTGTTTTCTCGGATCCACTCGCGCAGCAACCTGCGGGAATTAGACTTGTAGGTCTCATTGTCATCACACCTCAGAAGCAGAACCTTGAGGTAGGGAGTTTGACTGAGACCCGGGATTTGGTGGCGTCGCCTGCTGGTGGTGGGGCGGTAGCTGTCGGTTGAGGTTGGGCGCGTGGAAGCGGAAGAAGTTGCGCGCTGTCGGGCGCCAGCAGATGATGGAGGCCTCGAAACTTGCGGTCTCAGAAACTCCTCGGTTGGGTCGCGGCTGGCGACGAGATCGATATGAAGCGAATCTATTGATCTCAAGGGACGCGAGGGCGACTTCCAATGGAGATTGCGGAGGGGCAGCCGCGAGGTTAGTTGCGGCTCGACGATGGGGAAAATACCAGAGGGGTCATGGTACTCGACTAGACATGACGTTAGCCAGTGCACGCGTATGGGCTGGCCGCTGCGCTGATGATGCGTGAGTAGCGCGTACCCGTGACCTTTGAGCTAGAAGAGGTAGCCATTATGGGAGAATGGGGGCGCGAAGGCGGGCCTGTAAAATCCGGGCCAGCTGCGAGATTCCCGCCGTCATTCCGGCTGCCCATCAACGGTTTAGGGGGAGGGGGGTGGGGGTGCGGCAGGCAGGTCGATGCGCGGTTGCGGGTCAGCGCCTTTGTTGACGGATCGGGCTGAGGTGAGCTGCCGATAGGGAGGATCGATGCCGCTAGTCCAGGCTTTGACGAGACGTCGCATCCCTCGAACCCACGCCCCAGGAACCCCCCACCTATGTATGAAGTATTTAAACGCTGACAGCGCTACCTTACTCCTCTTGCAGTCTGGCAGCTTCACTTTGTTGAATGCTTTCTGGCTTATAGGTCTAAGCCTCGATACGGGCCGGGGCTATTTGATACTGTCTGATGGCTCGGCCGGCCATTAGGAAAAAAGGTCTTGACGGATTTGGAGCAGGTCTTCTTCGTCGTTGGTGATGGGTATCGGTGTCCCGTTGTGCCAGTGTACATCGGCGTCTTATTGTACCAGCGTGAACCGGCGTCCCGTTATGCTAACGTACAGCAGTGTTTGCTGATGGTGCTTGGTGCGGCAACGTTGAGTATTTAATAGCAGACAATGGACGGCACTTTCATGGTCTTTCAACCGCCCAAAAGGCCTCTTCAACGGCAATGGATGTCTCCCGCGTACTCGTTGAATTCATAGCACTATGTATATCATTACACCGGACAAGCTCTCTTGCTAAAGCTGTCCTCACAGACTCTCTCGCCTCACCACCAACGCTCTAGCTGAACGCTTTATTGTATATGACTTTTGTGCAATACACCCCCCAGCGAACGCCTCCCATGCCGCACCATCTCATAACTAGGAAACGCGTAACCCATGATTAGCCACCACGTCGCTTGGTCGCCATGTGTCCTCTTGTCTCGTCCCCGGTGGTAGCCAGCCCACAGCGCCGCTTTCTCTTCTCGGTCTGCTCCCGACTCCGGCATCGTCGTTCTTCTTCTCGTCTCTATTGAACCCATTAGCAAACGCATTGCCCGACGCCTGCACTGGAGATGCAGAAGTGCCTGAGCCTCTATCCGCCAGCTTCTCTAGCGTAAGAGGCAAGAGATTCTCTTGCTTGCCGCCATGTACCATCTTTGCCTTATGGTCGGCCTTCTTGTCGCGAGTGCGGTCATACAGATAAAGGCCGAGGAAGGTTAGCCCAATACCGAATGCTTGAATCGCACTCATTCTGTTGCCGAACCAGACAATGGCAAAGACAATGACAAAGACACGTTTGATAAGGCTGGCGACAGAGTAGGTGACTGGAGACACCATCGAAAGCAGTACAAATGCGACAAGATTCTGTCCGAAATGAAACGTTCCGTTGAAGAGGTATTCCAACGCGAGGCGCCCATGATCGAGCGACCCAGGCCGCACATTTAGGTCGATGGACGCATCGTAGAGAAAATCGCCAATGATTCCAAAGCCCTCGGAGAAAAGCCAAATGGGCGCCGTGCAAAGGAACGCCAGACCAGAAGAATAACAGAGCAGGTTCAACTTGTCAGGCTTGCGGCGAGCCTGCGGCGCATTGTCCTGTTCCGCTTGTTCCGCCTCATTGAACAGCTTTTTGGAAACAATGTTCTGCGTCACGAATAGAAGGGCGCTGCCGAACGCCGCGAGCAAGCCCAGGAAGTTTGCGCTAAAGTTCGCTGAGCAAGCCATGACAACACCCAGCGTGAGCGGTACGAGAGATAGGTATGTGGCGGTGGAGTAATGGATCCGGAAATAGAAGCGATAGGCCATGACGGTGAAAAGAGGTGACAGACCCTTGATTGTGTGGACCAGCGAGACAGGGATTCGGGACATGGCGTCGGAGCTTAGAATGTGTCCACCAATCTGGAAGGCGGTGAGGGGCAGCGTCGTGAGGATCAAATCTCTACTGGGTGGACGAATGCCGTATTTCAGGGCTGGGATCATGACCTTGAGGCGCGGATATATTTTCGCCAGCCTTGCCAGAAGTATGCACCAGGATGACACGAACGCGAACTGCACGAGAGTGAGGGTAACCGGCTTCGGAAACGCTGTAAGGATTGCTTTCGAAGAGGTGTTGGAGAGAATCGAGGTCGTGTACCAAATCCCGCAAAGAAGCTGTTCGATAGCCCATGTCAGCAATGCACCAAGCGGCATGTCAACGTGGGGGCCATACGATGAGCTTCGCCGATACTGGCGCCTTGAGCGCGCCGGCGATTTCATGCGCGTTCTGGCTGACGCTACCCCGTCGTGTTTTTATGGTCCTCCACGCTTCGCTCAAGCTCTTCTGGCGCCCGTGTCGCGTTGCGCCGGTGTTGATGCCTCCATTGCTCCACCGCGCGCTGTTGTCCCTGCGGGGATACCACCGATCGCCTGGAGGGAGCCCATTAACGTCACCTTTTTTGAGCGGGCTGGGCGAGGAACGGACGGGTATGCCAATGTCTGCGAAGCCTCCCTCGGCTTGTGGGGGCAGAACGTCGGGCGAAAAGGCCGGGAACTTGAAGGTCGCGGGCGAGGGCGAGGAATGCGCCTCGCCGGTAGATTGGGAGCTGGATGCCATGAGGGCGAGTATTGTATGGAGGGTCACGGGCCGCTCAAGCCATGGGTTGCCGCAACGGTGGTGGGGCTGAGTTCAAGCGGACGGTGGCGCGATACAAGGACGCGCGATGGCAACGTATGTCGCTCGGGATGTGCCCTATCTGACGCGGGCGAGTGGGACGGACGGTCAGAGCTCTGGCGCAGAGTGCGGGCGGGGCGAGGAGATGTAGGTGAGGCAGGACAGCAGCATTGAAGCGCTGACAAGACGGCGCCTGGAAAACTGGCTGAGAGTTGAAAGTTGTAGGTGGTTGGCCCATTAATGCACGCGCGGCTCTGCAAGGATTAAGGTTACTGTAAGGCCGTCCGTGCGAACTTGACTTTGCTGAGCGTCACCGGGCAGCCTTGCAACCCGCCCCGACTCCACTTTGTCTGGACGTCATAGAAGACCTACTACAGTCCGATCTCCATTTAGCCTTGACTGGTTATAACGTCCATGTCCAACGGCCACGCAAATCCAAGCTAGGCATGGCGATAAACGCCTTTTTTTAAACTATTGAAACTTGTAAAGTAGCGAGTTGGAATATATAAAATTAACCCTTAGAGCCCATAGATATACTGGCACCTACAGTATAAATAAGGCAAGAGATCGAATAATACTGTAGAATGAATATGTAGATAGACGAACCTTTAAAGAGAATTCATAGTCCATGTGGAACACACGTGAGTCTCATGTGACTCTTGCACGCACGTGTATACCCATGGAGGCTGCTATTTATCCAAGGCAGACTGGCCTGACAACCTCTCACCTCCCGGGCACCTCCGAACGCATCTACGAATGCATTTTGGAACGCTTGCTAAACCTCTCTTATCATCACCACCACCATCATCATCATCATCATCATCGTAGTACACACAAACCTACCCACGGAGTCTGCTGTCTCTATGCTATGACTTCCCTCCAGCTGCCCTTCGTCGAACCGCCCGCGCTTTCTTTTTCGTCGCTCTGGCAAGTGCTTGGGCCCTTCCAGATTGGCACACGAGGCATGCGCCCCGATTGTCTTTCAGCTTGACGCCAGACGTTGATGATTCTCTGCAGAAGCCGCGTGGGGGGCCGACCCACTCGAGTTCCACGGTGGCTTCCGCTGCTTGGAATACGACCGAGATGTCAAGTTCAAGAGCTCTTTGACCCCAAACGCAACAGTGGCTTGGTCTTCATTAAATGCTACTGTAGCGACGGAAGGCTCCGACGCAAACGCGTCCCTGGATCTGAGCTTTCCCGAGATAGACTGGCAGTTCATCCAGTCAATATATGGCTGGTCTGCTCTCCAGTACCAAGCATGGGCCCGGGGCCAGATTATTGTAGGTGCAGAAAGGCCGCAAACGGTGCTGTTGTACACGGATCGCGTCCTAGAGTTTTGGCTCGATGGAAAGCCTTACTTTGGAGGTGATTTCTATGCTTATCGTAAAGCGCCTGTAGTATTGTACCTTGTTCCCGGGGCCCATCAACTAGACTTACGTTTGATTCGTGATGGTCGAGCGATGGGTAGTGTTGGGGATCCGACTGTGCAGGTTGATCTTGCGCTTGTGTTGCGTACTGGTTTCGAACCGCTTGAGCTTGCCGACAAAAATATACTGGCCCCAGATGTTGTTGATGGAAACCTTGCCGGCCAGTATGGTTCTCTGGCAGTCCGGAATATTGGCAACAAGGTCATCCAAATCGTGAGTGTCGGGTCGGAGAGTGACGTATGTCTCCTCGAAATAATACCTAAGAAATGTGAGTCAGTAGCTCCTAACAAAAACAGGACATTCAAATCGAGGTATTGGAGCATCCCGCTGGAAAAGTGCAGTTGAAGATACTGCCTGGGCAGACCAGACCTCTATCCTTCCGATTCCATTCCAGCAGTCCCAAGACATTTCAGTTACAAGTTACCGTAACTTACACTTGTGACGGCTCCACCGGCAAGCTTACGACCGTCCAGGACTTTAGACAAAAATCCATCTACGAGCCTCATAAAATAACCTTCAAACATCCGGGTGGGATAATTTCATATGCTATGCTGCGGCCACCATCGAAAGCTGCCACCTGCAAAGGCATGACCTCAGCACCGATTCTTCTTTTTCTTCATGGCGCAGGCCTTGATGCTGCCAGTGACATGGTCGCCCATACTATGGACCCTCTTCCAGACCTGTGCGCATGGACTCTCTTCCCAACCGGAGTGACCAATTGGAGTGGAGACGACTGGCACAGCTGGGGATTCGCAGATGTGGAAGCTGCTATCTCTTCCATTGAAGACTGGACGACAAGGACTAGCTGGCAAGGCATCGGCGTTGATTCTTCTCGCTGGCTTGTCAGCGGCCACTCAAACGGGGGACAGGGCGCCTGGTACACAATGACCCATAGGCCTGACAAAATAATCGCAGCGGCCCCCGTCTCCGGATACGCTTCCATCGAACGCTATGTCCCATATGAGTTCTGGCGGCCTATGGATCCTCGCAGGCAATCGATATTGCGGGCTTCAATCAACAGTTATAGGCATGAGCTACTCGTTGAGAATTGTCAAGGCATTCCAATCTTCCAGCAGCACGGCAGTGCTGATGACAATGTACCGGCATACCATTCGAGGCTGATGAACCAGTTACTCTTACATGTCGGTACTGGCGCAGACTATGTGGAGCTCCCAGGGGAAGGTCACTATTTTGATGGCATTATGACCACCGAGCCTTTGAGCAAGTTCTACGAAAGATACGTACCGGTTGGAAACCCAACGTCCTTAGCTCTTCGGCGTTTCGCGATTGTGGTGGCTAATCCTGGAGATATGTCATCGAAAGGCGGAATCACAGTTACTCAACTTGAAACTCCGGGGCAGTACGGTAGGATGGACGTTTCAATCGACCCTTTGGATGAAGAAACCTGCATATACAGCATTGGAACCAGTAACATACTTAGCTTCATGCTAAAGCCCCGTTCCTGCACTAAAATGCATGTTATCATCGACGGCAAGGAAACAGTTGTTCCTGACCTGGGCAATTCGGAACATGTTGACAGGACAGGGGCCGTCAACCTATCCAAGGTTAATGGTAGTTGGGCTGTAAGTTGCTTGTTGGTTGGTGTATATGCTGCTTTGTTGCTGATAACATGGTAGGCTGGCTCTTTGGAGGCCCCAAGTTCCATGTCGATGAATCGTCGCGGCCGCCAGCTTGGGACGATGGATGCCATCCTGCGTACCGATGGCATTTTCGCAGTCTTTCCATTCGCCGAAGGCTCTGAGGATATCGCACTTCAAATAATTCGCAACATGTACCAGTATTTCTTTGCGGACGCTGCCATCGAGGACGCTCGCGAATACGACAGACAGCGCTGGAAAGGCAGCAAAATCATCATCGCGGTAGACCAAGTTCCAACAGGTGCTTTGGCAGACTTTCCGATTCGGGTTCTAGGGCCTTCGGGATTGAGCATACGCGAAGCAGATGGTAGCAGGAAGGAATACGATGCCGAGGAAGGGCTGTCTGCCATATTTCTGCGGCCCGGAGAGCAGGAAAGCGTGGAGCTCGTGATTTGGGGCAGCAACGTGGAAAACGCAGCGGTGGCGGCGCGACTGGTGCCGATGCTGACAGGAGTTGGGCAACCGGATTTCATCGTGTTAAGCAAGAGCAGTCGGTGGAAGGGCGCAGAAGGAGCACTGGCGATGGGCTTCTTTGACCAGGCGTGGAACGTCACAAGCAACTCGTTCTTTAGCTGAGGTGAAAGGCAAATACAGTAGGTGCACACTTGTTTACCGCTGCTTCCCTTTTAAGAGCGACTGCCGTGCCGGCTACACGCCCTTTATCTACCGCCTCTGCTCCTCTTCCTCCCCTCCCTCTTCCCCGACCCACAACAAAACACCCATCTTGTCTCAGATCTACGAAAGCTTCAAGCAATCTGGGCCCCGATCACCGCAAAGAATCGCACTAACTTGCGCCAACCTGCTCGCTGTGGCTATCTTACGCTCAGTGTACACTTTACCTAGCCTTCATCTTCTGTGTCTCCGACTGTCCTCACACCAACCTCCACCATGACGAGCGACGGCTCACCAGTTCCCCGCAACTCACCCAGCGGTCAGCTCGCCGCTCAGCGCGATGACGCAGGTATTGGAGTCCTGCCATCTATGCTTGGCAATGTGGTAAGTCATCTTAACACTTATCAATCCCCATCCATTTCAGCCACCCTCCTTCACCACCACCCCCGCTCTGACCCGGCCCTCAGGGCGTCAAGCGAAACAACCAGATGGTCACCCGGGCTTCGTCTCCAATCCCGTTGACAACCTCGAAACTGGGAAACCAGAACTCACTTCCCTCAAGCCGTGTGCCCTCGAAGGTCAGAGATGGAAATGTTCTTTGCTATTACAGAACGCTAATCAATTGTCTAGAAACTGAAGACCAGCCCTACACCACCTGCTGCTATGCCCCACCCAAGCGATGATTCCAGTTTCTCTCCAATGGACAACCTCATGGCCAAGCTGTCCGAACAACAGGTCATCCTGAACAAGCAAAGGGACGAGATCGGTGGCGTCGCGGAGACCTTGGGCCCTCGGAAGGAACACCTGGCAGCTCCTCCGGTACGTATATTTGAACGCTTGATGATCATCCTGCCTTGCGCCCAGCTATCCCTACGCAATCGACCGGATCTGTCACCGAAGGTCTCTTGGCATAAACTGCCGGGCCATTTCAGCAGACTTCTCGCTAATATCATGATCAGAACGATGGTTCGTCCAGTGGTTCCGTCTCAATCTCCGCCGGCAGCGAGAAGTACATTCAAACCCCCGAATCGTTCGACATCCAAGCAAATGTTCCCGACGCCGCCGAAGTTTTGCGCCTCAAGAAACAGCTCGAAGCCGCAAACAGCAGGATCGCTAGGATGGATGAAGAGCTGTCACAGACGCGCATTACCAAGCACACGGTTGACCAGGCCCTGGGACCTCCCTCTGAGGCTGGCTTCGATCCAAGGAATGACGTCAGCGAACAGACGCTCAGCAAGCTTCAGTACACCTTCAATGCTTCCACCAGAATCCCTCCTGTCATGGGGCGCCAGGAACCTTGGCCCGTCCCTGAAGATGCGGTTTCTGATTCCAGCGATGCTCTCTCTGCTGGTGGCTTCAACCGTCAGCGCAACCATGCCATCTGGAACAACATCCCCAAGCCTTCTGTCCCTTATCAGCTCCCGACCCCTATCGAGCCTAACCCGGCCTTTGGTGCCAACTGGAACAATGGTGCAGTACGTCAGCCCTTCAGCGCCGGTGTGGCTTTGGGTCACGGACTGGGTTTGCAACCGTTCGGTTCAATGCAGCAAGGTCAACGCTTCGACGCCATGGGTCCTGCTTTTCCGATAGATGGCGTGCCAGGAGTCCCTGGAATTCCCGGAGTCCCGCGTGGCAATAATCAGATATTCATGGAGCCTGTTCCTCCCTATTCCATTGGAAGGAGCAATCCCCCCAGCCGCCCGTCCTCCCGTGCCGCTTTCGACATGCGATACAACACTTGGGCTACAAACTACACTCCTGGTGCTCCCGGAGGCCATCGTTACAGTCCTCCAGTCTCACCAATGCCTGGTATGCCTCACCATGGCATGTTCCAGCCTCCTGCGGCCTATCAGCCAGGCCCCATTGGAACTCGTTTGTCTCCTACGGCTGCAGAGTTCAATGTCGGTAGGGATTCGGCTTCTGGTCCTTGGAACCCACAGGTAAGTCCTCATCCACTCATTAATTGTCGTGAAGACTTGTGATAACAAAAGCCCCATTTTCATGGGATGCAGCCAATCCCCGAGACCTCCGTGACCACTTATATTTCGCCTAACGAACCTATCAATTATCGTCGCCTCCTAGACCGTAACATGAGCTGCGACTGGAAGTTGATCGTCGACAAGATTGTCTGCAACAATGACCAGCAAGCTTCCATTTTCCTCCAGCAGAAGCTCAAAGTCGGCACAGCTGAGCAGAAGTTCGAAATCGTCGAGGCGATCATTGCTCAAGCTTACCCTCTTATGATCAACCGGTTTGGCAACTTCCTTGTTCAGCGTTGCTTTGAGCATGGCACCCAGGATCAAGTCATTTCCATTGCCAATGCCATTCGTGGCAATGTCCTCACCTTGAGCATGGACGCCTTCGGTTGTCACGTTATCCAGAAAGCCTTCGACGCGGTCCCGGAAGATTATAAGGCTATCATGGTCCATGAACTTCTTCGCCGCATCCCCGAGACTGTTGTTCATCGCTATGCCTGCCATGTCTGGCAGAAGCTGTTTGAACTCCGCTGGAGCGACTCTCCGCCGCAGATCATGAAGTATGTCAACGAAGCCCTGCGCGGCATGTGGCACGAAGTCGCTCTTGGGGAGACTGGTAGTCTCGTCGTGCAGAACATCTTCGAGAACTGTCTGGAAGAAGACAAGCGTCCTTGCATCAATGAAGTCCTCGCGAGCATTGACGTGATCGCTCACGGCCAGTTCGGCAACTGGTGCATCCAGCACATCTGCGAGCACGGCTCTCCCCCAGACCGCACTCGCGCCATCGACCACATCCTTCGCTATGCCACGGAATACAGCATGGATCAGTATGCTTCCAAGGTCATCGAAAAGTGTCTCAAGATTGGCGGAACCGAGTTTCTCGATCGCTATCTCGACAGGGTCTGCGAGAGCCGTGCCGACCGCCCTCGTCTCCCGCTTGTGGACATTGCCGGTGACCAGTTTGGCAACTACTTGATCCAGTACATACTTTCGAACGCCAGCCCTCAACACCGCGAGATTGTGGCTGGACACGTCCGCAAGCATATGGTCTCCCTTCGTGGCTCCAAGTACGGCTCCCGTGTTGCCATGTTGTGCTGCAACCCGGCATTCGCTACTCGCCCTGGTCCGCCGACAGGGATGCAACTTAACCGCCACAACAGCTACGGCGGTCGTGGCTCCTACGGAGGCTATCGTTGAGGTTTACCTGCATATACTGATAGTTCGACACACCAACGGTTACTCGGAAAACGTCGCCCTCGTATCGATCTTCACTCATCCACCACATGTAAACCACTTACGGATGGCATGTCCGCTTTCTTTCGTCATTTCTCAGTTGTCCTAGCGGTGTGCATTTTGGTGTAGACCTCGATTTCGGCCTTCCCCCACAAGACAAGAGCGCCAGCTGGGAGTCGTTTCGGGACAATCACACAAAAGCTTATTCTGCCGTTCGATCTCTCCTTTTCATTCCATGTTGGCATCAGGTACCTTTTCGCGGTTGCTGCCGCCTTCCTCATCAAGCTCAGTTGATTTTCTTCCCAATACGACTTTCTGACTTTATTTCCCCTCTGCACTATTTTCCACGTTTGCGGTACAGATCCACGCTCCTGAGCTCCTTGGATTACGGACCGCATCCGGTTAGTCACAGTACATCTTGCCCCTTTGCATTAAGCGACATGGATTTTCTCTTTCTCTTTCTTTTCTTTTGCTAGCAGTGTCAGCTTCCTAGGGTAACAAAAGGAAGTAAGTAGTACCTAGACTTGGAGCATCATGGACGGAACCATACTTCAGGGGAGCATATTTTTGGTGGACTTTCTTTTTTCGGCTGCGGAGGAGGGGCGACGGGGGTTACTGTAGGTGTGTGGAGACTAGTCGAGTCGGGGAGGTCATTTCAGCAAATGGTTTTAATGCAGCTAGGTAGATTCACAACAATGCATTAGGGGGATGTTACAGTTCGATCCTTTGTGCTTGTGCGTACACGGTCAAAGAAGAGAGACCGTATGTACTGTACAATGGTAGTTTGTGGGTGCAAACGCCCAGGCAAAAGCTGCATACCTACCGAAAAACCACCCTTTTTTTTGGTCAGAAGTTGCAGCAAACATTTGACTGGACGTGTAGCCTAGGTAGACGGAGGATCCACGTGGCTTGTGCTTGGGGGAAGGGCCGCTCGAAGCTGAGGGTGATCATGATGTCGCGTTTCTGTGGTCGGAGGTCCAGGCGTGCCAATCAGCCCAGGGCGGCGAACCGAGGGGGACCCCCGAGCACCACGTTGCTGCTTCAAGTCAAGCAAACCCTCCATCGCAGGCCCGTCGCACCTATTCCTTCTTGTGTCCAAGTTTCCTTAACACGCCGCGTGATCCTGTTCCAGCCCGGTTTCGCGCTTCTGTCAGTCCATCCCACCAACCTGCATCTTTAAGCGAGAGGCGCCTCTTTCGCCGTCCTTGGTCTGCTGCCAAACATGGCGTCACCGGCCCTGCAGGTCCCCAATGGATCCAGCAACAGCCAACGTCCCGGAATCAACTCGATGCAGTCTTCGCCCTCGGTAGTCATGAACGGTCACTTTGCCTCTGTCGGCGAGAAGTCGTCGGCCGAGCAGTACGAGCATGGCGTCCAGGTCATCGATGAAAACAAGGAGTTCAAGTGAGTAGCCTCCCGCGCGCGCGCGTTGCTGCAGCGCTCCTTTTGCTGATGACTGTGACAACAGCCCGACCCTTTCGCAATACCTACAACTCGAAAATGTCATTCCCTCAGGTTTCAACTACCACATTATTTCCGTCTTTGGCTCGCAGAGCACCGGAAAGTCCACGCTGCTGAACAACCTGTTCAGCACGTCTTTTGGCGTCATGTCCGAGCAGGAGCGGCGGCAGACGACCAAGGGCATATGGATGTCGAAGAACAAGCGCCAACTGGCCGACGCAGATGGCACCAAAACCATGGCGGACAACATTCTCGTCATGGATGTCGAAGGCACAGATGGCAGAGAAAGGGGCGAGGACCAAGACTTTGAGAGGAAGAGCGCGTTGTTTGCGCTGGCAACCAGCGAGGTCCTGATCGTGAACATCTGGGAGCACCAGGTGGGCTTGTACCAGGGTGCAAACATGGGGCTGCTCAAGACGGTGTTCGAAGTCAACTTGCAACTTTTTGTCAAAGACAACAAGTAAGTGGTGTCTGAGACAAGTGGGTTGATCTCATGGCTGACTAGAGGGCTACAGAAATACCCCGCGTTCTCTCCTCTTTTTCGTCATTCGCGACCATATTGGCAACACCCCCTTGGTTAACCTCAAGGAAACCCTCCTCCAAGACATGTCACGCATCTGGAGCACTCTCTCCAAGCCCAAAGGCCTCGAGGAATCGAAGATCGAGGACTACTTTGACTTCGCTTTCGCCGCCTTGCCACACAAGATTTTGCAGCCGGAGAAGTTTGTCGAAGACGTCGAGAAGCTCAGCAGGCGCTTCAAGGAAGGCTACAAGGACCCGAAGCGCGACGCTCTGGTCGACGAGCAGCAATTACCAGTCTTCCTGCCCGAATACCACCGACGCATTCCCGCGGACGGCTTCTCGCCGTATGCTCAAGGCATCTGGGACCAGATTGTCAGCAACAAAGACCTCGACCTGCCCACTCAGCAGGAACTTCTCGCGCAGTTCAGATGCGATGAAATTGCAAAGGAGGTTCTGGTCGCGTTCAATGACAAGATCACGCCGCTGGAGGAAAGACAGGCAGCTAATGCCAAGGCTGGCAACCCCGCCATTCTCCCTGAACTGGGCGCTACTATGGCCGAAGCGCGCGGCACCGCTTTTAAAGAGTTCGAGACACAGGCTTCGCGTTACCACAAGGGCGTCTACGCCAGCAAGTCGAAGGACCTTGGCGACAAGATTGATACGCGCCTGAAGGCCCTCTTCCGCGGCCAGATCTCCGCGGCACACAAGTCCGGCGTCGACGACTTTTCAGAGGCCGTCAGCGCGGCCGTCAAGCTCGGACAGAAAAAGGGCGCCAACTACGACTTCGCGCAGATTGTTGACAGCGAGAAAAAGAAGGCGCTGGAGAGGTTCGAGGAAGCTGCCAAGGCAATCGTCATCGAGGACGCAGCATGGAGCGACTATGCCCAAGAGATGAACCTGTACAAGAAAGACCTCGATAGCGTCTCGGCTCGCCTGCGCAAAGATGAGATGCGCCGGCTGGCCACGCGCGTGGAGCGCTGGGTACGCTCGCGTCTCAACGAATCGGTCGGTCTTGAGTTCAACAAGCTGGGTTCTGGCCGAGGGGGTTCCGGTGCGCCAGCCGAGGGCGAGAAGGGCGTGGAGAAGGAGCTCTGGACCCGTATATGGAATGTATTCACGGAGACGGTTTCGCACGCCGAGACGCGCTTCACCGAGCGCGCGCGCAGCTTCGACGCCTCGCCTGAGGAAGTCGAGGTTGGTCTTTGGCGCCTGCGGCGTAAAAGTTGGGGCTGCCTGCGCGCCAAGATTGACGAGGAGCTCATGGAGGGCAATCTTATGCTCAAGCTTCGTGAGAACTTTGAGGACAAGTTCCGCTATGACGAGTCTGGCGTCCCCCGCATCTGGAGGCCGACCGATGACATCGAAGGCATTTACACACGCGCCCGCGAGTCTACGCTCACGCTGATCCCGCTCCTTTCCCGCTTCAAGCTTGCGTCTTCATCAACGCCGCCCCCTCTCGAGGCGTGGATCGGCCCAGCGCCTGCATCGGTTGTGCCGGCGGACGAGGAGGACCTCACGCCGATTGGCGGCGTGGATGAAGAGGAGGGCAAGAGCCTCGAGGAGGAGATGACGATGCTGAGCGATGCCAAGCAGGCTGATCTCAGCGTTCGTTTTAAGAAGACGGCCGACGGCGTTTATGTCGAGGCGAAGAGAAGCGCCATTGGCGGCATGACGCAGATTCCTCTATATTTCTACGGCCTGTTGTTTGCGCTGGGCTGGAACGAGATTTGGGCTGGTAAGTTTCGCCGACGACATACATCCCTTTGGTGGACAAAAAAGAAAGGCTAACAAAGTTCGAAACAGTGCTCCGCAATCCTGTTTATTTCATTTTCCTCATCATCTGCGGTGTCGGTGCGTACGTCACGTACACGCTAAACCTCTGGGGCCCGATGATGCGCATGGGCAATGCCGCGTCTGCGCAAGGCATCGAGGTCTTCAAGGAGAAGCTGCGCGAGTTCCTCGCGACGAGCGAGACGGGTCGCCAGGCCGTGGCCATGTCTGGGATGAACCTGTCGACGGAGAGCCACGAGATGAAGAACCTCGATCGCGGCGCTGGACGCCAGCAGGCGGGCGAGGCGGGCGAGGATGGTGAGGGCGACGACATTTGAGTTTGCTTGGAGAAAAGACTGCCGCCTCTGCCGCCGCCGCCGCCGCCGCTGCTACTACTGCTTGATTGCTTGGTTGCGTGCTTGCTTGCTTCCCCCCTATCATGTGAGGACTGACGGGATTGGCGATACATAGATACAGAGACAGAGCGTGTACATTGCGAGGATCCTCTTCTCCCTTACCTATAAATTCCAAGCATATGTGATTGAATGGTTCCTCGACGCGAAGATCAGAATTTGCGAAACCCCTTGCCGCCCGTCACCATGTCGTTGCCCGTCTGCTGGACCTTGTCGCCCGGCCGCACCCACGCGTCGCTGGCGTCCAGCCGCGCAGCCGTGCCGAACTTGGCCTCGCACCACAGCAGGACGCGCTTGAGCTCCGCTTTGCCCGTCTGCGCCAGCGCTCGCCGCTCCGCCTCGGCTGCCTCGCCCTTTGCTCCTCGCACCTGCTCCACCCGCGACAGGAACCGCATCCACGGCTCGTCTTCCCTCTCCTCTTCCCCTTCGCCTTCTACCCTCCACACATACCGCAGCAGCCTCGCCCCCTCCGAGTCCCCTTGTACAGGGTTCTCTTTATCCCCGCCCGCGCCAACATCGGCATACCACGCGCGCGCGTTCGCCATGTCGCCTTCAAGTCGATGCAGCAGGCCATGCAACAGCATAGATTCGAACGCGGGCGCGGCCTGCGCGTGGCGCACCAAGAAGTGCGCGCTGGGGAGGTCGTCGTTGAGGAGGTGTAGGGCCGCTTCGATGGCGGGGTGGAGGAGGAGGGCGGCTATGCGGGGTGTTGAAGCGGGGTCGAGGGGGCTGGAGGAGGAGGTAGCGTGTGGGGATGGCAGTGTCGGGAGGGGGATGGAGAGGAGGTGGGATTTAAGGGTCTGGTAGGTGGACGGGGGGGATGCCATGGTCTGGTGTGTGGGGGTGGAAGTGGTGGCTGCAGGTGTGGTTGTCGGGGGCGTTGGTGGTCTCCTTGTCCGGATGATGGCGGCCACTACTTCTCACTCAATATGGTCCACGTCATGACCCGATCAAACCCTGGATTCCGAAGTGAACTGTGTTTGGTCGATATGATCTGCGGCGCGCCATTACACGCCGCAGCGATGCACCCGAAATCGCATCTTGTATAGTAGTGTGACTGCTGGAGTTCGTGATTGGGGAGGGCGGGAGGCGTATTTATACCCGACCCCCGCGCCCTCGGCACGTCCACCCCGCATCTGCATGTCCTTCCTTCCCACCTACCTACCATAGATAAGCAGCAACCATGCCTCGACGACCCCTCCCTCTCCTCCTCCTCCTCCTCCGCACAGCATGGCCTCCGCCACCGCCGCCACCAACATGAGCAGCAGCAGTAGCAACAACGCTTGGCCCGCAGCCACGGAGGACGTACGTACATACAACAACAACAGCAACAAACAAGCACTAACGCCACCTCCTCCCCGCCCCACAGAACCCCTCCCTCGCGCTCTACGCGCCCGGCGACCTGCGCCTCGAGCCGCGCCCCGTGCCCCAGCCCACCGACGCGCACTCGGTCCTCGTCCGCATCGCCTACATCGGCTGCTGCGGCAGCGACGTGCACTTCTGGACGCACGGCGGCATGCGGCAGTACCGAGTGTCGCCCACACGCCCGGTAGTCATGGGCCACGAAGCAGCGGGCATCGTCGCCGCCGTCGGCCCCGCCGTGACGACGCTCCGCCCCGGCGACCGCGTCGCCCTCGAGCCGGGCGCGCCCTGCCGCCGCTGCCGCCCCTGCAAGCAAGGCCGCTACAACCTGTGCAAGGGGATGCGGTTCGCGGCCGCGCCGGGGGGCGCCGACCGTCCTGACTGCGACGGCGCCCTGGCGCGCTTCTTCTGCGCCCCGGCCGACTTCTGCTACAAGCTGCCAGCAAACCTGGGGCTGGACGCGGCGGTGCTGGCCGAGCCGCTGGCCGTGGCTGTGCATGCGTGTCGGCTGGCAGATGTGCGCGGCGGGCAGCGCGTGCTGGTCATGGGCGCGGGGACGGTGGGGCTGCTGTGCGCCGCGGCGGCGCGGGCGCAGGGCGCCAGCACCATCGTCGTCGTCGACGTGCTGCCGCATAAGCTGGCGGCGGCGCGGGCGCTCGTGCCCAGCGTGCAGACGTTCGTGCCGGATGCGGCTGCCTCGCCTGAAGACACGGCCGCGCGCCTGGCCGCCGCCTTCTTCGCTGCTCCGGACGACGACGACAGCGCCGGCCCAGACGTCCTGCTCGAGGCGACGGGCGCCGAGGCGTGCATCCGCGCGGGGGTGCACGCGCTGCGGCCGGGGGGCGTGATGGTGCAGGTAGGGCTGGGGCAGGACGACGTGGCGGTGCCCATGCTGGTGCTGGCCGAGAAGGAGGTGACGCTGCGCGGGAGCTTCCGGTACGGGGCGGGCGACTTTGCGCGCGCGCTCGAGCTGCTGGGCAGCGGGAGCGTCGACGTCGCGCCCCTGGTTAGCTCGGTCGTGCCGTTTGAGCGGGCGGTGGAGGCGTGGGAGGCCACGAGGAGGGGGGAGGGGATCAAGAATCTGATTCAGGGGGTGCAGTGATGGTTTGTTCTTACTACCTATATATCTCATTCATTCACTTTCTAGGGAGAAGCGTTTGCATATGCCGTGCCGTCGCCACCGCTCTAACCCTCTTTTGCCCCTTGTCCTCCCTCCCACACGCACCTCGTCTCCACCAACACGCTCGAGTCGGACTCCAGTAGTGCTGTAAGTATGTGGCCGTGATGGGAGTGAAATGCAGTCAGATAGTGAGAGGAAGTGAGTATGGGGAATGGGAACGGAGGGAGACACTGGGCACAGAGATGGATGGCTGGGTGGGAGGAGGAGGAGACCGGGGAACATAGTGATGAGGGAAGAGGGGGAGAAGATGGAGCGATGGAGCGACGTCACCACCAGACCAAACCAACAAGACCTGACACCCACAACGACGACGACACGCGATGCATGCAGGAAACCGAATGTATTCAGGCGACTCATATGCAAGCAAGCCCCGGCTCCGACCTGTACGCCATCCATGCCGCCGTCGTCTGGATCCCCCCGGTCCCGTTGTTGGTCCCCCATGAAAATGCGCCGTGTGTGTGTGTGTGTGTGTGCTAGAGAGAGCACCACCAAAAAAAGAAAAAAGCGTCCTCCGACCAATCCCATGCTCCGTATTATATATACATGTATACATAGTGGTAGTAGTAGTAGTAGTGGTAGTATGTATATATGCCCGCTACGCATCATCGTCATCGAAAGAAAAAATTATCTCGGCTCCCTTGTCATATACGGACATGAAACGGCGTTAATGGACCCAGTCGACGGGGTTCTTGAGGACGTTGAGCAGGCGCTCCTCGCGGCTGCCCTTTTCGGGCTCGTGCATGTACTGCCAGCGGGCCGTGAGCGGCAGGCTCATGAGGATGCTCTCGACGCGGGAGCCGGGCGTGTTGAGGCCGAAGCTGGTGCCGCGGTCGTGCACCAGGTTGAACTCGACGTAGCGGCCGCGGCGGATCTGCTGCCACTGCTTCTCCTCGTCGGTAAAGGGCATGACCTTGCGCCTCTCGATGATGGGCACGTAGCTGGGCAGGAAGGCCTTGAGGCAGTCCTGCACGAAGCTGAACAGCTGCTCCTGGTCCTTTTCCGTCTCGTCTAGGTCGTCGAAGAAGATGCCGCCCACGCCGCGGCTCTCGCTGCGGTGCTTGTTGTTGAAGTAGTCGTCGCACCACTTCTTGAAGCGCGGGTAGTAGGCCGGGTCGTGGGCGTCGCACGCCTCCTTGATCGTCTTGTGGAAGTGGATGGCGTCCTCGTCGAAGAGGTACGAGGGCGTCAGGTCGCAGCCGCCGCCGTACCACCAGGCCTGGGTGCCGCCGTCGGCGTCGGCCGTCTCAAAGTAGCGGTAGTTGAGGTGCACCGTCGGCGCCATGGGGTTCGACGGGTGCAGCACCATCGACAGGCCCGCCGCGAAGAACTCGACCGACTCGACGTCCGGGTCCAGCGCCTTGTGGTTGACGCGCATCTTCTGGATCGCCGCCCGCGGCAGCGTCCCGTACACCACCGACGTGTTGACTCCGGCCTTTTCAAACACATTGCCGTCCTGCAGCACGCACGTTATGCCCCCGCCGCCGTGCGGCCGCTGCCACGTGTCCACCTGGAAGAGCTTGCCGTCCACCTCTTCCAGCCCCGCCACGATTTCCTTTTGCTGCTCGTGGATGAACTTTTCCATCCGCAGCCGCATTGGCGACTGCTCGCTGACGCCCGACTCGCGCTTCGCCAGCTTGTCCTGCTCCGCGAGCGACGGTCCGTCGAGTTGTTGCACATCCTCGGTAGCCTGTGGAGATTGCAGAAGCTGTGTTAGCGATGGAGCTCTACAAGGTACAAGCAAGCAAGCTAGCCAATTGAAAGAAAGAAACACAAGAAATCCATGGGCGCGCCATCAAAAAGCCCTACCATCGAGTAGATCAATGCGCCAATAAAGACGATGCCTACGGCCAACCTTGTCTTGGGCATCCAGACCTGCGTGGCACGAGACGGTGGTCTGGCGCCGCCAGACAAGTGGCGGACATTCAGATTGGAGCGCGGGGGCGCCCTTGAGGTGAAGAAGCTAGGGCGCACGCCGGCAAAGGACTTTTGGAAGAAGGGAGGACGGAAGAAGCGGGAGGATGAACGTACCACGGACATTGTGACTGATTGCTGCTGCTACTTTTGCTATCAAAGGCGGGGAAGAAGGAACAAGGCTAATTGAGTAGACAAACGGTGCGGAAAGGAAGCAGTCAGCAATTTAATGTCCGTGGTTGGCGCCCTAGGCGTCTGTCCATGGTGTTTCGAGGACTCTGGTCAGACGAGATTCACTTGGATCAGACCACGACGGGTCCGTGCGTGCGCCGACCTCCGCCGAACTCACGCGTGCAGTGCGGGGGATGCCGGCCGCTCCACTACCTAACCCATGCATTTGTTCTGTCGCATCTCAATCTTTCGGCCTTCATTCGCCAATCCCGCCCCTGTTTCGGCCTTCGCCTTTCCCCAGACCACCTGACACCCTTCAGAGGTACCCGTGAGCCCCAAGCCACTCCTTCACCACCCCGCTGTCCCTCTCGCGGTACTTCGCACCACCCGTCATGATGTCGTTCGACTGCGCCAAGGCCCGGTCGAACCCCTTGCAGTCCTTGTTGGCGAAGAAAGACCCGACGTCGGCCGCTACTTCGTGACTGGCAAACTTGGACAGCGACAGCTTGACGAACCGCTCCAGCACCACCATGTTGCCCTTCAGCTCCGGGTACACCTTGCTGTCCCAGTTGGCCTTGATGTACGCCCACAGCGCGTGCCGCGTCTTCGAGTTGGCCGCCAGCGAGCTGGCCCCGCTGTGCATGTCCTGCACCTGCACCGCCGGCGAAAACAAAAAGTCGAGGTAAGTCTTGGCCAGCTCCGCCGTCTGCACCCGACCAAGCGACTGCAGGCAGATCTCCTTGCCGTCAATCGACGTCGTCGTCAGGAACTCCTGCTTGATGGCCTCGAACGCCTCCTGTCCGCCCTCGGTCACGACAATGCGGAAGATGGCGCTACGGAGAGAGGGGTGGATGGCCGACTTGTCCCCGCTTTGGTACGCGGCGAAGCGACGCTGGGCCTCTTTGATGACACTTGAACGTGTTAGCAGGATCAAATCGACGATGATGTAGCGTGACCATGGGCTCACCCTTCGTGACCGGCCAAACCAGCGGCTGATATGAGCAGAGCGCGGAGTTGTCCGGTGAGATAGTCTTCATTGTCTGCGTACTCCCATCCGATCTCTTCGGTAGCAGGCGTCACGAGCTTACGGGCGAGAAGCTTGAGACCCTTGGAGATCTCATCATCCTCGGAGAAGATCGATCGGATGTTGCCCAAAGCGATGAGGATCTGCTGCCAGACGCTAAAAAAGGTAAGCACACATTCCAAAACGGGATACTGCTGTTTCTTACATGTACTCGCGCTCGCTTTGGAAGCCCTCGATGAGCGCAAGGAATCCTGCAGTGGTGGCATCACCCGACTGGGCCAAGGCAGCGGCGTCGCCAACGAGGCCAATGCGATCCTCAATGCTGAGCTTTTCCTTGGCCGCGCCGAGGGCCATGAGTCTGTTGGGAGGATAGTTGGTACGGTAGAAGCCCGTCTGGTTGACGTTCAGCTTGTAGAAGCTGTCGTCAACATCACGAATCGTATCTTCCTTGGTCGTGAGAGCACCAGCGCTCTTGCTAGCATTCTGCGAGCCCGAGTTGAGACCAAGAGGCACCCACCAGGTAGTCTCGTCTTCCTGCGGCTTGACGTCCCCGGTGAGCAGGAAGCGACGCTGCTGCACGGTGATCTGGCCAGGCTCCTCAGCAACCGTCACCACAGGGAATCCGATCTTACGGATCCACGGGTCCATGAAAGCGTTGACGTCTTGGCCCGAGGCCTCGCTCAGTGCGGTCCAAAGGTCGTTAGTAGTGGCATTGCCGTACTTGTGCTTTTGCAGGTACTTGGCTACACCAAGCAAGAACGTCTCAACGCCTAGGTGAGCGCTCAACATACGGATGACCGAGCTACCCTTCAGGTAGCTAATGGCATCGAAGATTTGGTCAACCTCCAGGGCATCTTTGACAGGCACCTCAATAGGATGAGAGTTGCGAAGGGAATCAAGAGAGAAGGCTGTTTGCAACGATTCGCTCTGTCAGAAACAGTCAAGTCAGCATATGGTGTATGTGATGGAGATACCTCGATGTTGACGTACGCAGAACTGGCCCCAGACGTTCCATTCTATAATCTGTCAGTTTATGTTTTAATAATGAGGACTCGTTTACGAACCTGGGTGCAGGTGATCAACCGCGAGCCAGCCAACCCAAGTGGCGAAGCCCTCGTTAAGCCAAAGCTGCCATGTGTTAACTCGGAGCTTGCTATATGACGGGGCAATCAATTGCATACCTCGCTCCACCAATCCATAGTGACAAGGTTACCAAACCATTGATGAGCAAGCTCGTGAGCGACAACATACGCCACTCTGTTCTTGTATCTCTGATCCGAGTGCGCCTGATCGAACAAAACCGCGGTGGTCCTTCGTACAGTCAGCTAATTTACTACTAATTCTGCAGCCACCACTGATTTGAGACGGACAGCAACATTAGTAAGAAAATACAGACCTGTATGTGATGAGACCCCAGTTCTCCATTGCGCCGTGAGACTAGGAGATTATATGTTAGTTACTCAATCATTGGTAAGGTTGGCAAACGACAGGGGAAGACTTATGATGGGCTAAAGCCAAACATTAGCCACCATGTCTGAGCCCCAACATGATGTGTAAAGAAACAAGAGATATTTACAAATTCATGAACGGCAATGAGATCAACTTTCGGGAGCGGGTATTCGATGCGGAAGATCTAAATTTCGTTAGTAGTTTGTTTGACCTTCTGGTTTCAAGCTTCTACAAACCTCAGAGAAATAGTCCACAGTCTTGTGTGCATGATCAAGAGCCCAGCGACCCTGCTCTTTGAGACCTCTAGTGGTGTAGACACGGACCGGCAGGTTCTTGCCGTTGTACTTCCTACGAGTGAAATCCTCGACGTACTCAAAATCACCAACTGCCCAAGCCAGAAGGTAAGTGCTCATGACAGGAGTCTTCTCAAAGCTGACGACTTTGAAGCCGGCCTTGGAGGCCTTCTTGGTTTCCTTTTCCGGCATGTTGCTCAACGCAACTTGGTCCTCGGGGATTTCGATTTCAAAATCGAAAGTAGCCTTGAGGTTGGGCTCATCAAAGCAAGGGAAAGCCCTACGAGCATCGCAGGACTCAAACTGCGTACTGAACATGTAGTGATGCTCATCATCCTTTGCTACGGATGCTGCCGGGGTAGTAGCCGGCTTGTACTTGGAACGGTAGAAGCCCGCCATGAGCTGAATTGTTTGTCAGTAAAAAACAGCTACACAGTGATATGAGATCTACTTACGTTGTTAATGGTGCCCTGGAACTTGATGGTGATCTCCGCCTTGGAGGAAACGGGCAGCTCTTCGTCAAAGGCAATGGTAGCACGTTGAGATGGTTCATCGTAGGAAATCTTAGACGACTTGATAGACTGCTGCGTCTTGGTGTGCTCTGTGGTGACCGTAGCCTCGTGAATCTTCAGTTGGCAGGAGTTAAGCACAACATCCTTGGTGCCCTTCCGAATCTCAGCAGAGACGGTGACGGTGCCCTGATAGCCGAAGGCTCCACCGAACTCCAAATCATAGAGGGAAATGGCATAGTTGAACGGCTTGATCCTGGAATCGACTGGTTAGCTGCAAAAGCGAACTGGGAAACTCCGACAGCCCACAAACGGTCATGGACTCACGTGTCCGGGAGGATGTCTCTGTCAGACGCCATGGTTGCTGCGTGTCTCCACGAATCAGTGCTGCAAAGCCGGGTCAAACGAAGGTTAGGTGGTTCAGACAATCCTCGAAAAATTTGACGAGGTCGCTGCGATGATGGCGAGATACGAGGGGTGGCTTGTAGAGAAGATGTCTTGAGCCGACGCTGCCCCGCCAAGCTACAGTGGAACCCCGCAATTTGCCCTGCATACCTCAGGTGCCATTTAGGCAAGCTGATGTGCTGCCTGGACCACGCGCTACGCAATGCGGACATGGCTAATTCACCGAACCGCTCTCAGCAGGATGTAGTGAACAAACCTAGTCGCAAACGAGGTGCGCGGAGACCGGCATTTCGTGATCCCGGTGAGCTGATCATTGTCTATGCTATCAATTACATACATCTACACTTGTGGAACTGAACACGTCTCATTCTAGAAGTATTGATAGCGATGTTATTCATTTTGGGCAGGATGCCTACTCATAGTTGCGAGACTCAGTTTTGTGCCTGCCTACGACTAAACAACTCGAAACGTCATGAAAATTGGTCGCCTATCCAAGCACTGCGCTGATTGGGTTTTGAACATAGCCCATAACGCTTTCCTCCACAGAGAATGTATTATGAAGGGGACATACCATCCCGGCCCAGCCCGATAGCTCTTTGCGCTGTTGCTTGTGGACCTGTCCAAAGAATCCGTTACCGTAACTCCGACGCTATGCTACCGAAATATGCACGAAGCATTGTTAGACTGCTCACAATCACAGCCGCCCTATCCACAGAAACGCCAGAATCCTCCCTCCACTACGCGCGCAAGCCTAAATCATCTGTCGCGAAAGTTTATAACCGGACAACGACGTCCAGACAAGGCAGTTTCCACTCCTTCTTTAACAGAGCCTTTCCCCACTCGAGGCCGTTGCCGCTGATGTTCACTTCGGGAACCCTCCTCCGCTTCATTCCATCCATAGCCGCTGATACCAGAGCGCCAGCGGTGTCATTCAGGGTGGAAGCGACGACCGACGCCGTCTCCATAGCCACGTCGAGCGCCAAGGATGAATTAGAAGCGGTCTCGTTCGCAGAATGCTCGTGGTATTTGCTGTTTGGCTCGAACCAGCTCGTGTTGAAGTCGAAGAGTGCAAGAACAAGGATTGCGAGGAGGAGGCTGCAATAGACACACGGGCGGTTGAGGTAGTACGTCGCAGAGATGAAGAGAACGAGGTAGACCGGAGAGGCGTTTGTGCTGCACGGCTTGTTAGTAGTTGCAGGAAGCGCTCATAGCGCTCGGGTTGTTGGGTGAGACTGACAGGAAAAACAGCAGAGGCAACCAGGAGCGGAGACAGAACATTGTGGCACTAGATTAGGCCGTGTGGCTGGTGGCGGTGGTTGGGCAGAGAGGGAAGGATAGAGCGGCGTATCTTTAAGTGCGCCCGCCGTAGAATCGATGGGGAACGAGAGGAGCGAAGAATGATGTTGCGAGGGGGCCTATGTGGAAATGCGCAAGACCACAGGGTGGTGATTGCTGACGCAAGTCTTGGCGCGAAGCACTCGGGGTTCAACGGGGATCCAACGCCTTCGAGACACTTGGTAGCGGGGAGCTGTCTTCTTTTGAGAAGCAGGCATGAGGGCGCACGCGAGAGCCTGGGTCGACAGTGTCCCGGGGCCGGCGCTCGAGCCCGCAGCCTGGCATGGTAACACAAAAGCCTGTGTCCGATAAGAGCACGAGGGACACCGAGTATCTACCTAGTTTTCCCTGTTATTCCGTCTCTCCGATAGGTTGGAACGAATGACAGACCAGCTAATAACAACCACCCCCCAACACTCTCCCGAGTCTCATGCTCGCTAACTCATTGCGTCTTATCATAGTTACCTTCTTTCACCTTTCGGAAAGTAAAAGTTACCCCATTCCCGTACGCCGGTCGCATCAAGCACACCTGAATAAAAGCCAATTCTAGGCATTGTCTTGTTCCCCCAGGTAATCCCAGTAGTTACAGAAGTGTCAGGGCGAAGATGGAAATCCGTAATGTTAAATGCTTGGGTGGCACCGCTGGCACGTGGCTGGCGTAACTGGTTGTCACTCTGCCCGTTGCCTGTCTCTCAGGACGCGGTCCAATTGCTCCCCCAAGTGAACCGACCTAACACTGCCCCTTATGCTGCCCCGTCCGACATCGGGCGATAGTATGTAGTTGTATTTGACTCAAGTTGGTGCTGTACTGTGTCAAATATATTTGGAGGTACATACGCGATAGCGCGCAATCACCTGACTCCTTACTCAACTCCCGCCACCCGCAGCCGCAGGCCGGACAGCGCCGCTAGCTTACTTCGACCTCGGCCCACCCAGTCGTCATCCCGCTGATTGTGGAAGGTTGCGACAGACAGGGTCTCGAACGTGGAAGCCTGCGCGCGATTGTCGATTCCTCTCCAACTATACATCATTCTTTCTAGTCAGCTCTGATGCGATGAAGTCCTGCAAGCAAACTCCCGGCAAGTTGTCCGGAGCCGTGTCGCTTCCACCGAAGTGGCTGGCCATGTACGAAGAGTTCATCACGAAGAATGCCAGCGCTGTGTCGCAAGTTGAATCCGCCTTGCGCTCGCTCACATATATCATTCCTGGTATGTCAGTGCCTTCCGAATGCGCTATATGCTTATGCTGAAATGACCTTAGGGCGCTTTCGGGATACAGAAGTCGCGTCAGAGTCAAGTTAGTCGTCTCCTGTCCTGTCGCAGTGCGCATACTGAACGGCCTCAGTCCACAGCGGAGTCCAACTCCTATCGGTGTACCATGATTCTCTCCTCGCAAAAGCAGCAGCGCGGCTGCCTGCTGCCCAGCGCCCTCATCCCACTCCTCATAACCGCTACACGCGCTTCTGGTCCCAAAACTCACCAACATACAAGCGCATCGCCTTGATGCTTCAGATGATTCAGTACACCGAACTCTTGTGGGAGATGGCAGCAAAACGTAAAGGTGAAAAGATGCGGTGGCGGGTAATCGTACTGTTGGAAGCCGTCAAAGCCATTTGTAGGCTGCTCCTCCTGCGCCTGACGAACTCGAGGCCGCTCTTGAGCCCACCTCTTCCTCAGAGAGAATTTGATCCTAGCACGCTTGAGGAAAACAGCGGTTCTATCCTTGAAGAAACAGAGAGCCCGCCAAATGAGAAGATTGATGATGCCGGCTGGGCCATGCCAAGGACAGGCTTATCCATGCCCTCGCTGCCAGATTCGTCGGACATATCATCCTACCTTCTTTCAAAGGTCCTTACGGCGGACGACATCAAGCCACCAAAAGCACTGTTGCACAGGGTTACCGGGAAAGGCGAGGTAGCTGAATGTTTATACATTCTGCGTCCTGTCATTTACGCTCTTGCCATGCAGTACTGGAGCGGTAAAAACAAACGCAGTTGGAGGCCATGGCTGATAGGTCTGAGTATTGAATACGGCGCCCGCCAACTAGCCAAGAAGGATTTCCAAGAGCGACTTGCTGGTGGTTTGCGGGGACTGACAGGACTCGAAAGAGAAGAACTGAGGAGGAGAGGTTGGGGTATGGGATGGTGGCTGATGAGGGGCGCATTCTATGACAGCATCACCAGGTGAGACACCTATCTTGAAAATGCGCTTTGACTTGCGGCTGACATGTTCCAGGGCCTGGATACACGCTCTCGCGGGCAAGTTGCGGGGCAAACTTCTGCTGGACATTATCGGCGGCGTCCTTGAGGACTACGAGTTCCTCTGGAACGAGTATTACTTTTCCACAGCGACGCTTTGAGCCCTCTGGCAGGGTTGCGTTTTTGAATGATATCCCTGTATTTTGTCTAGTTCGGAGTCGAGGCATACGGTTTGCTAGGCTGGGGCTATGGCCTTCCGTCAATGCGGAAGCCATCTACTAGGCGTTATGGATTGCATCTTTTTATACTGGCTCAATCATCCTCTGCACTCTCTCTACCACGTGAAATAGCTTTAGAGGCCGAGGCCGGGAAACGGAGCGTTTCACATGCTCTTGCTGCCATCGCTCTACCTACGCGCGTGCGCGCTAGTGGTGGATCGTCCGTGTCGCGCGTTGTTTCGCGACCCAAACCACCCTCACCACCGCAAGCTAAACTAAGCAGCCACCCACCTTGGTGATGGCGATCCTCCCAGTTATTCTTTGAGATTTCGCAAGCCTGTTGCATCTTCCTCCGCGCCATGAACAAAGCTCTTGCTCCTATAGATCACCGGTACAAAAATGTACGGTTCACGTCCACACCAATGCGCTCTCATCGCAACTTCCACCTTTTCCCGAGTTAATTACTGAAATATCGCAGGTCGCCTCTAGTCGACATCATAGACTTGACGTCAAGCAGTCCGAGTCCCGAACCTCCGCCACCTATGCAACCTGCCGGACGACAGCAAACACAGAACACCACAGATCGCGAACAAGTAGTTTACTACATAGATTCGGACGAGGATAATGATGCCAGCACCCTGTTGAACCAATTTCAGTCCCATCCAGCTGCGGCAGCTGAGATCACCGGCCGACGGCGCTCCGATAGCAAGCCTCAACCGTCTTCGAGCAATTACAATCCTGGAGCTGGAGCGGCCAAACAGAAAGGCGAACAAGCGAACTTGCGACCTGGTTCTTCTGCCACGATGAAACGCCCAGAAAATACTTCAGCGTCCCAGTCCGTGTATTTGAAAAGTGGCAAAGCTGGTCCTTTTCACATAGGACCCAAACATAACCTGAAACGGCATGCGGACGGCTCTTTTAAATACGGCGCTGCGAAGTTGCGTGGCTTAGAAACGAACGTCAAATCGCCGCTTATTTCCGAAAGCCCGGTACCAGTACGTATGCCGCCAGTGTCAACTAATTCGGCAACCAGAAATAGTAGCACCCCGAAGTTGCAAGCAGTTTCAAGAACAAAAACCCATGCTCTCACATCCCACAGCCCAATCCCCGTTCGCATGCCCCCGTTTATAACGGACACAGTGACCCAAAACAGAATTTCAGATTTGGGCACCTCAAACACGAGTTTGACACCACCAACTTCGACGTCTGTCAAGACATCTTGGCCTCCCGAGACGTCCACACCGGGAAGTGAAAAGCCTAAAATTCTGCCACCAGCCCAACCGCTGGCATCCTCACACCAGGAATTGGAGAACCACAGCAACCACACGCAAGAAGAGCAGTCTCACCTTGCAACTGAGTCTTCCTTTGGGAAAGAGTTTTCCTTCGAAGAAGATAGCCTCTTAGTCTATCTGAAGGAAGGTCTGGGCCAGGGTTGGCAGGAAATAGCCACTGCAACTAATGGAAGAACCGGTGGTAGTTGCCAAACACGCTACTGCAAAAGACTGAAGTATCAGCTCAGCTTGCATTCGGCCATCACAACTCTAGAATCTTCCTCCTTTCGTCACGTTCTCCAGCCCGAACTGCACCCAGAAATGCTAGCACGAGCATCAACCGTTCGCCAGGGACGAGCCTCTCGGCATATAACCGATGAAGATGACGAAGAAAATGCTCCAGGCAGACCGCGTCGTGCCGCACAGAAAAGGGACACATACTATCGGCGCGAATATGAGGAAGACTATCCCATGGCAGAGGACGCTGATGACGATTCTGTTCTACCTAGCCATACCGCTCCTGCTTCTTGTCTGCAATTACGTAGGAGCAAGCGGATTGTACATCAAAAACCGCCCTCAAAACTACCGTACCTTTCTCGCAATGAACGCGTTGCACTTCGTCAAGGACTGGAAGGCACTTGGAGTTCTCGACAGGTGGCACGATGGAAAGGCACCGCCCTTCACTTCCCCTTTACGTCTGAAGAAATTAGAGTTGTCAAGAACATACTCCTTGACAAGAATGCACATGACTCGACCTCTCTACACGAGCAAGTCGAAACAATAATGCGATCTGCTACAGAGGCGGAAATCCTTGAGTACGCGTCAATCGTGCACGAAAAGAACGTGCTCAAAGACCGTACTAAAGAAAGCATTGAGGCCTTTTTCCGTGACGCCGCGCAAGGTTATCTTGACGACGCAATTTTACGGATCGGAACTTCTATGCACATTCAAACCACAAAATCTCTTTTGCGCCAGCGAGAACTCGGTTATCACAATACTCGTTGTCATCGGCTCTCATCCAGAGGTGCTTTCATGGAATTCCGATCCCGCACCTTGCAGACTTTAGGTCCTTCACTTTCCTACACAGGCACGTCTGGAGATGTCAACACAGTAGCGTGGGCTCCAGACGGAGTTCGCTTCGCCGCGGGGTCTGCTTGTCTTGTGGATACTGCTTCCATGCAGTATAATAGACCAAACAATCTTCTTTTCGGCGATATGGCCCATGGAACCCTGCAAGAACTCCCAGACCATCACACCAGACGGAAAAAGACTGAAACCGGAGTAAACGCTACTCATTCAATGTATGCCAGTCAGGATCAGAGGCTTTTCCAAACTGTGTCCATGGTAGATTTCTCGCCCGACCAAGAGTTCATGTATACCGCTGGGTACGATAAGAAGGTCAGAGTTTGGGATATTCGCAACGGGGTGAAAGACGATCCTCGTGTGATGAAACACAAAGGTAAAGTGGACCTACTTGCCGTCAGCAAAACCGGTATTTTAGCTACCGGAACCCAGCGCACAACAAAAGCCATCAAGCTTATGGGGTTTTCTCGTTACGGAGACTCCGATATCTTAAGTGAGCTCAAAGCCTCATTCAGCTCACAAAAAGCACTAGATCGTCCCGAAAATGAAATCTACCCGTCGGCTCTTCGTTTCAGCCCATCTGGCGAACATCTGCTTGGCGGGTTTTCATCCAGCTCTCACGATGAACATGTTACAGGTGAGACTTGCGTTTGGGACGTAGGCTCTGAAAAGCAATTACCGGTATACCCGGAGACCCGTACCGTGTTCGACTGCGCGTGGCACCTGCTGTACCGCACGCTATTCGCTGTGGGTTGCGTTGCCGGTACAAACGTCAACAGAGGTATTCGTTCGGTCGTCAGACTGTATGATTGGCGCGCCGACCAGAGCAGGTACCATAGGTGGATGGAACTTGATTGCGAGGCGCTTGACATGAATGATATTGTCTACAGGTAAGCTGTTCTGTGTTTTTGTCTAGATTTCTTTTGACAGCGTCATCCCTAGTCCGTACGATGAGAACCTAGTGGCTGCAGGATGCACCAACAGCAAAACATATATTTGGGACATTCGAAAGCCAGACAACGTCATGCTCACCTTGGAGCATGGCCAACCTCTAATGGAGTTTGGCGAGCCAGAGTCTCAAGAAAAACTGGATACAGGTATCCGATTCGCCTCGTGGGGCCACGACCGTTCTTGTTTCTACACTGGATCCTCGGATGGCGTTCTCAAATCTTGGAACCCCTATCGAGCGACGGAAGACGTCCACAACAGGGATATCGTAACGCTCAATTCCGGCATTATGTCAGGTGCTCTCAGTCCAGACTTTTCAAGCCTGCTACTCGGCGAAGTTAATGGTTCCGTCAACGTATTGGAAGTCGGACAGTCCGACAGAACTTTGCGAGATATGAGGCGCCTGAAACTGATGCCTGCCTATGAGTCAGATCCATTGGCCCAGTTGGAATCAACCAAGCGCGTTGTAGGCGAGGGTGTAACCGCCGCTCGTGATATGATTTCATCGGATGAAATCACAATCAAGCCAATGGGATCATTACCAGTCCGGCAGGCTGTTCAAGGTCCAAATTATGAGGGGCCTCACGACAAAGCACCCGACGCTGAGCTGCTCAGAGCAAGAGCGTTGCATTTTCAACTTGAGGCCAAGACCACAAATCAAGAGCAGTGCGAAATTAACGGATGCCGTGAAATTGACCATGTCACCAGCGAAGAAGCTGGTGATTCTGGCCGGTCGGCGGAACGTATCCCAGGCGCTCTACATTTTGCCAGCTTGTCTAGTGATGGCAAAATAACCGGAAAAGCGAAGTGCAAGAAATGCGGTGCTTTGACTCGTCCCCGTTTCGCAGAGAACGATTCTGTTGATACCGGAACACTGTGCGAGAGGTGCAGCTTCGCTTGTTTGTCCTGTGCAAACCAGGCTGAAGTCCTGGATGGTGCAACAGAATTTGTTGGTTGTACCTTCTGCGGCGGCTTTTGGCGGGCAGATGTGCTAGGATATCGGGCACTGGAGAAACCCAAGAAAGAGAGGTCTGTCTCTGTCTCTTCAAGTCGGTTAAGAAGCCTTTACAGTTGGGGCTTCGAAGACGACGATGAAACTTACATGGGCAGCGACTGCGAGGAGGAGTACTTTCAGAGTTTGTGGAGCGACAGACCGTCTTCACCCCTCTGACCGCGACTTTGTTTATGGACGACATTGTATAGGTTTGGTGCGTCTGGCGCGACGAACTTAGATTTGTCAGGTCAATTTTGTTGCGCATGACCCCTGCCGTCTAGTAAACGACCGCAGCTTAATTTTGTGTAAAGTAGGTCCTCAGATTTCATACTGCTGCAGAAATTCAAGAGACCAAGATTCTCTGCATGTTTATTTGCGTTGCATTTGCTCGGCTTAGTGATATCCAATGTCAAGATGAAAGATCGTTACAGTCAGACCTCTTTGTATTCTTAGTGTTGACTGTTTGTGCCGTTACCCTCCCTCTCTCTCTTTCTCTCTTTCTAGTGGCAAATATGCGCAAACGGCCACGCAATACCTAGCCCGGTATACCGATAGACGCCTTTTTAGCGGTCGAAAGTTCTGACCAACTCGAACATTGTAACCAGTTTTGACTGTAGTACGTAGGTAGCTTTAGTTTCCTTGGCGGGAATAGGTCCCCCTGTATATGTCACAACAATTACCTTCTCACTTTTAAAGCCTTTAATAACTACATTAATAGGAGTGGAGATACCACTACTCTATGCAAAGCAGACAACACAGCTAGGAGGAACCCAATGCTTATCAAGCGTATCCTTCAGTCAGTAGGTGGATTGACCCCCTTCCTGCAACTGCACGACGACACATGATATGGCGAGAGCTCTCACGTTGTACAAGCCGCTGAAACATGCCAAGCTAGATTAAGCCTATTGGCCTGATTTCAACTAACGCTTTCTCGGATCTGATCTGAGCCCCGCATTTAGTGAAGGCATCTTGGACATGGATAAATGCGACGCCCAATAGGACCAAAAACAGCCGATTATTGAGATCAAACGATTGCCATGCATTACAAGCATCACGTTCGCGACTAGACGGCCTCATCACATACCGGTGAAGTGTGACTCCCTATACGTGGCCACAATAACAAGCTCTGAATCCAGCCCCGTCTGCCTCGGAATTTATCCCCTCGCACGAGCCATACCCGGAGTAACCTTCCTACTTTTGTCACGATCGTCACAGCGCTCGCCTGATATCCAATACCCTGGCCTCGGGTGTAGGGGTCCCTGCGGGGTGCTGCTCTCTTGAATCTTCACGATTAGCATTTCACTCTTTTTCCGTCGTGCTGTTTTGACTGCTGGTGAAATCGTCCAAATGGCTACTCCGACAGAAAACGAGGCTCAGCAGCAGGTGCTGGAGGCCGACGTAGGTTTAGCTGGCATTTCTTTGCTTCCAAAGAGACTCTACTAATGCAGCAAGCAGGACGGCGCATACACCGATTCAGACTCCGCATTCCCCGACGACACGACCAGCGCATCGACATCTATATCCTCGTCAATTAGGGCGTACAAGTACGAGAACGGACGCCGCTACCATGCCTACCGCGAGGGCGAGTACGTGCTGCCGAACGACGAAAAAGAGCAAGATCGGCTGGACCTCTTCCACCACATCTTCCGCATGATCCTGGGGGGCAGCCTGTACTGTGCGCCGGTGCCAGAGACGATCCACAAGGCGCTCGACTTTGGCACGGGGACGGGAATCTGGGCGATCGACTTGGCGGACGAAAAGCCAGAGTGTGAGGTTTTGGGCACGGATATCAGTCCCATCCAGCCGGGTTGGGTACGTCGTCGTCGTCACTGACTCGCCCCCTGCGACGTGGTCGACTAACAAACGGGCTGGGACAGGTTCCACCGAACTGTAAATTTATAATCGACGATATAACTCAAGACTGGGCGTACGGGCCCGTCTTTGATTTTATCCACGGCCGTGGCATGGGCGGCACGGTGAGTGACTGGGATGCGCTGTATACGGAGGCCTTTGACAGCTTGAAGCCTGGCGGGTGGATTGAGATGCAAGAGTATGCGATTGAATACGCGAGCGACGACGGGACTCTGGAGAAGGCGAAGAACTTGACAAAGTGGATCGATCAGCTGAACGAAGCCAGTGCCAGTTTTGGCAAGGACATGAACATGGCAAAGAAGCACAAGGGTCTCATGGAGAAGGCTGGGTTTGTGAATGTGCGAGAGCAGGTGTTCAAGGTGAGTGAACGTTGGCTCTTCGTTTCCGTTTCATGTTCTGACAGGCATGCTGCTGCAGGTCCCCGTCGGCCCTTGGGCCAAAGACAAGGCTCTCAAGGAAATTGGCAAGTACACCATCATCCACACCATCGAAGCAGTCGAGCCGTTTACGCTCGCCTTGTTCAGCCGCGTGTTGGGCTACTCCAAGGACGAGATTGATGTGTTACTGGCAGGCCTGAGGAAGGAGCTGAGGGACCCCGAGATTCACATTTACACTCCCTTTCACTTTATTTACGGCCAGAAGCCGGAGACGGCATAGTCTGTATTGTGCAATATAGCGAGGGGAAGAGGAACAGACTGATACCCTGCCTGCCATTACATACGAATGTATTAAATCCAGTGTACCATCAAACCATCTGTACTGGAATGAATTCACACATGTCATATGCGCTTTCAGACCTAAGTCATTCATGTCTGTGACACGAATGTCAACAGTCATGTGCGCATAACGAGGTGTTTGCTGTTCAAGTGTCTGATTCGCAAAAGATGGTATAATGCAATAGAGATGGACCATGCTGCGATGATGCCACTCGAGACAGCTGCGTCATTATACATAACTGCAGCCAAAGTAAAAAAAGAAAGAAGAAGAAAAGTCTGTAGCACCGTTGGTAAGGAACGAAACTTCATGGGGATTGCTCCCGTCGCTCGCTCCAGCTACGATGCCCTGCGAGTCGTGGTCTCGGACAAATAGCAGAGGAACTTTCGGTCGGAAAAGATGGCCCAAAGCTCCCACAATAAGAATTGTCCTGATGAGTATGAGGAGAAAAGGAAGTAGAGTTGGGCGCGTCGAAGGGCTTTTTAAACGGCCGACGTAAGCGAGGGCGGGCGGCGCCAATGAGAGCGGCCGCTGCGTTGATTACGCGCTAAGCACCTTTTCGAGAGACGTCAATGCGGCCGAGTTACCAACGACGCCTCCAACTCTCGTCCATTGCCATCCTAACCACCCCCACCCCCACCCTCTCCCCTCTTCCCCTCCCCCCAAGATGCTGCGGCAACAGCTCCTTCGGTCAGTCAGGAAGCCCGCGCGGCTCTCCACCTTCAATGCCCGCAGGACCTTCGCCGCCTCTGCCAACCGCCCTGCCGAGGTGGAGCTCACCATCGGTTCGTGTCAAAGCATCTGCTTCCTCGCTGACACCCGCTGATTCCATTCACAGATGGCAAGAAGGTCGCCATAGAAGGTATTCCCGTCGCTGCTCCCGCCAATTGCCCCTCCCGCTGACGCCTCACTCCCGCAGCCGGCTCCTCCCTCATCCAGGCCTGCGAGAAGGCCGGCGCTACCGTTCCCCGCTACTGCTATCACGAGAAGCTCATGATCGCCGGAAACTGCCGTATGTGCTTGGTCGAGGTTGAGAGGGCCCCCAAGCCCGTCGCCTCGTGCGCGTGGCCCGTCCAGCCCGGCATGAACGTCAAGACCGACTCTCCCCTCGTCCACAAGGCGCGTGAGGGTGTCATGGAGTTCCTTCTCGCCAACCACCCCCTCGACTGCCCCATCTGTGACCAGGGTGGCGAGTGCGATCTGCAGGACCAGTCGATGAGATACGGTGCGGACAGAGGTCGCTTCCACGAGCTGGACGGCAAGCGTGCCGTCGAGAACAAGAACATTGGCCCATTGGTCAAGGTATGGGTCAAAGGTATCGATTTGCTTGTTTCTGGCCACTCACACGTTTTGCGCAGACTTCGATGAACAGGTGCATCCACTGCACTCGCTGTGTCCGTTTCGCCAACGATATCGCCGGCGCGCCCGAGTTTGGTTCGACTGGCCGTGGCAACGACCTGCAGATTGGCACCTACCTCGAGACCGCTCTCGACTCGGAAATGTCCGGAAACGTCATCGACCTTTGCCCCGTCGGTGCCCTGACCTCCAAGCCCTACGCTTTCAAGGCCCGCCCTTGGGAACTTGGCCACTTTGAGTCTATCGATGTTCTGGATGGCCTGGGATCGAACATTCGCGTGGACACCAGGGGTATGCAGGTTCTGCGCATTCTCCCCAGACTGAACGACGACGTCAACGAGGAATGGATCAACGACAAGTCGAGATTTGCTTGCGATGCGCTCAGCACCCAGAGGCTGACGATCCCGCTTATCCGCCGCGACAACCAATTCCAGCCCGCTACTTGGGAACAGGCTCTCGTTGAGGTTGGTGACGCCTTCCAGAGGATTGCGCCCAAGGGCAACGAGTTCAAGGCCGTTTCTGGTGCTCTTACTGAGACCGAGACGATGGTTGCCATGAAGGACTTGGCCAACAAGCTTGGCTCGGAGAACCTCGCTCTTGACACTGCTAACGGCAACGAGCCCGTTCCCCACGGCATTGACGTCCGCTCCAACTACACCTTCAACTCCAAGATCTACGGCGTCGAGCAGGCCGATGTTATCCTTCTTGTTGGCACCAACCCCAGGCACGAGGCTGCCGTTCTGAACGCCCGTATCCGGAAGCAATGGCTGCGCTCTGACTTGGAGATTGGCCTCATTGGCGAGGACTTTGAGAGCACCTTCGAATACGAGAACCTTGGCTCTACTTCCGGCAACCTGAAGGAGGCCCTGGCTGGTCAATTTGGCGAGAAGCTGAAGAACGCAAAGAACCCCATGATCATCGTCGGCAGCGGCGCCGTCGAGCACCCCGACGCCAAGTCCATCCTTGAGACCGTGGGCGCATTCGTCGAGAAGAACCAGGCCAACTTCATCACTCCTGAGTGGAACGGCTACAACGTTCTGCAGCGCGAGGCTTCCCGCGCTGGTGCCTACGAAGTCGGTTTCACCGTTCCCTCTCCCGAGGTTGCCAAGACTAAGCCCAAGTTCGTTTGGTTGCTCGGCGCCGACGAGATCAACGAGGCGGATATCCCCAAGGGTGCGTTCGTCGTCTACCAGGGCCACCACGGTGACAAGGGCGCTCAGCTCGCCGATGTCGTCCTGCCCGGTGCTGCCTACACCGAGAGCTCCGGCACCTACGTCAACACCGAGGGCCGTGTCCAGATGACCCGCGCCGCCACCTCGCTGGTCGGTGCCGCCAGGCACGACTGGAAGATCATCCGTGCCGCGTCTGAATACCTGGGCAGCCCTCTGCCGTACGACGACATTGAGCAGCTGCGCGACCGCATGGAGGAGATCTCGCCCGCGCTCAGGAGGTACGACGTGGTCGAGCAGACGGGTCTGCCTCACCTGAGCAAGGTGCAGCTCGTCGACGCCAACAAGGGCAGCCAGTCGTCGGAGCAGGCGCTCAAGAAGCCCATTGAGAACTTCTACTTCACAGACGTCATCTCCAGGAAGTATGTAACCCCTACCCCTCTTGGGTGCGAATTTGTATTTCAAAAACGAAAGAAGAAGGAAAATGCTAACGAGAACACTGCACAGTTCGCCAACGATGGCCCGCGCCTCAGCAGCAAAGGCCGCCAAGGATCCGCGCACCAACTTCATGGCTCCGGGCGAGCCTTATGCGCAGGTCGAGTACGGCCCGCCGGGCAGCCAGTCGGCGGCCGCGGCATAGAGGGTTAGTGCGTGTGCGCGCGTGACGGGGTGAAGTAGAGAAACGAAGCAAAAAGGTAGAGCCCTCCCCTTTTGGCTGTGTGTGGTTGTATAGTTGTGTCATCCCGTCCGACTGGTGCTGGAAAGAAAGAGGAAGGAAGGAAAGAGTGTGGCTACTTTTTATGTGTGAGTGAGTGAGCGCGTGTGTGGGGAGGTGTATGTGAGAGAGTTGTCTCCCATGGCTTTAGCGGCGTTTCTGTTGTTGTATCCGACCATGTATATACTGGACAATTATTCCCTTTTTTTGTTGTTGCTGTTTAGTAGGCTTTTTCTTTGTTTTTGTTGGTTGGTTGTGTGTGCTTGTGTGCTTGTGTGTGTGTGTGAAACGGAAAATGTGGATGGGTGACGTCGCTGATACATATACATATCAATGGGCTCCCTACAGGTCACTCACTCCGTAATCCCGTAACTGGATCTATGTTATAACAACATCTACATACCCCTCCGACCATTGTATTGTAGACGTCACGCATATGCATATCATCAAGACAAGACAAGACAAACATCATCCGCAACAGTGTGCATTCCTTTTTCTATCCCAAGTCTATCCTAGGAGGGGATTTGAACAGTAAGTACCTAGAGTGAGTGAAGAGGCCGATTGTGCGCACACAGGCCGCTTTCCGTATCGTATGTAACCTATCAACCGCCGACACTACTGCAAGCAATGTACGTATGCGCAAGAGCAACGTCCATTGATTCCACTCCACCACCAACTGCACTGAATCCTCGCTCTCACCCTCCCAAACACTCACCTTTACGCAGCAGCAACAGCAGCCTCGACGCCCTGCCCAGCCGCCAGCATCATCATGCGATTGAACGTCTGCTTGATCAAGCTGCCCTCGTAAAAGACGTGCGCGGCGCTGTGGTCCGAGGACAGGTTGTGCGCTATCTCGTGGCAAAAGGCCTCCCACCAGAAGACCATGGCCTCGACCATCTTGGCGCGGTCGACCATGTTGTGCGGCAGGTGCAGCGTCTGGAAGTAGTGGTAGTTGAAGAAGAGGGCGCCGCCCTGGTTGAAGGCTATCGTGCTGCCCACGTCCTCGTAGAAGATGTTGACGATGCGCGGGTCCAGCTGGAAGACGCGCGCCACGTGCGCCAGCAGCTGCGAAAACGCCACGATACCGTTCTTGAACGCTGCGTCGTTGGCGCTGAGCACGGCGTGCGAGCTCCCGCTCGACAGGAACACCGTCATGCCGTTCTGCTCCGTGTACCAGCGCGAGAGGTCCTTGGCCGGCCGCGTGTCGCAGTACGAGCCCTTGGCTTCGCCAATCTCCTTGGTCTCGCCCGCGCTCTTGACTTGCGACGAGTTGTGCGCGCGGCACGACTTGATGGCATCGTTGAGGTTGGTCTGGAGATCCTTGCTTGTCTGGGTCGGGTTGTTGGGGCTGTTGTCGTTTGGCATGCCTGCCTCGCCGCCTCTAGACACGCCGCCCGAGGTCCCGGTGTTGGGGGTATTGTTACCAGTGAACTCTCTGAACTTTTGCATGAAACTGTTGCGAGTGCGTGCAAGAGCGTTGTCCTCTCCAGGCCGTTGTTGAGCCATTTGGCGTTCAGACGGCTGGTGATCATCCGGAGAACCGAATGCACCGGGCATCTTTGGCTTGTCGGGAGTCTGTGGTCGCGCGTTTTCACGCTTGGTATCTTCGAGCTGAGTGCCTTCGAACTGTTGCGATTGACGCTGACCAGGTACAGGGGCTTGCCTAGCAATCGCCTGTTGCTTTTCCGCTTCCTCCGCACGTTGCTTCTCTAATTCAGTAATACGCTGCTTCTCTTCCTCGGCTAGACGAGCCTGGTGCTTCTCCTTGCGGGCGAGGATGCGATGAACATCGTAACCCTTGTCACGCAGTCTACGCAGACTGTTGCTGAGAATTGTCTCCAGAATGAGCGTTTCGTGCTTGGGGTTTTGACGCTTCAAGAGCAGAGGAACCAGCTCACGGCTGACCTCAAAGAAGTCATAGTCATCAGTAACGTAAAGGATGATACTCCGAGCAGTCATCATGCCACCCTTCTGGACGACAAGGCCGGCGCTCATTTTCAGCGAGACGGCTCGCATGCCAGGCGCTTGCAAGCGGTGTGTCAAGTGGGAGACCACCTTGACATCAAGATTATGCTCCAACCAACGACTATCATGGAAGATCTGGTCCTTGATGAAGTTGATGAGGAAGATCGGCACACGCTCCAGAATCAGCGCCTTGAGTTTATCTGCCTTCTTTTGACCGTCATAGACGGGATTTCCGGGGACCTTTTCAACTTGAACACGGTCACTGAGCTTCTCTGCACCCAGCAGCATGTAGAACTTCTCCAGGTCTTCATCCTCCGGCGCAACTAGAAGCGAACCTCTGAAGACAGCGTAATACTGAACATTGTCACGAGTGACGATCTGGTTCGCAGCCGCGCGGACCATGACCTGCCGAACAACCGAGTCTTCATCGTCATCTTCGTCCTCAAAATGCGTTGTCTCAGATTTGACACCCGCTTTCTCATCCAGCACCGGTTCGTCTTTGAGCGCGAGAAGTATAGGATAGGTCTTGAAGGAGTTCCACAGAGTCTTCTCCCCTTTGATGTCCCTGTAGTTCACGGCAAACTGTTTAAGAAGACCTTGGTACTTTTCTGCTCCTAGCTCTTTGAGAACTTTGGCCGGGTTGTCGACAACCATGCGAGCTAGTTCCAGGATGTTGGGTTTGTCCTTGGCGCCAACAGAACGCAGGAAGGAATTTGAAATGGACCCGAAATCGACAAAGTTCAGAATCGCTCCATACTCTTTGCTTTCTCCAACATAGCAGGACTGCGGAGGTATGTGACGGACTTTACTGGCATCATGCTGACCGGGAATTGGAACTATAGGAGCTTCGCCAAGCGATTTGGCTACTTCTCTCTGGCCTTGAATATCCGCAATCCTACTGGCCATATACCCAAAGTATATAGCAGCGTCCTGCTTACTCCTCGGAGGAGCTCTAATCAAGCGCTGGACACAGAATTCAATGGGCGGGTCACGACTGACTCCGAATGTAGCAGCATGGGGAATCAGGTCTGCGCGCAGTATGTTGTAACCAAAAATGGAAGCCCCACGGTTCGTAACACAAGCGGTAGGTGGTACCAAATAAGGGAACGGGATTCCTTCAACAGGCAACAACTCCTTGTCAGCCAAGGCACTAGGCGTCGCAGTAGGCCATTGAGAGCGGTTGGAAATGAAGTAGCGGATGACCGTTTCGTAATAAGCGGCATCACTAGTCTTCACCGCGTATGCGATCATCTCAATGACCTTGCTCCAATCCGGGAAACGGCGTAAGCCTATTTCCTTGAGAAACTTCCCCTTGGTATCCAGAGGCTTGTATTCGACGTTTGCACGCCATTTGATTACTGGCAGACCGAGCTCTTTATTGTCCTTAGAAGGTTCATAAATTTCTCTGAGGCTGTACAAGCGAGTTGTGTCGCTCTTGACTCCTGGATAATTCTCGATTGGCCACATCTTCTTGTCAGCAAGTATCAAGCGATCCTTGGCCGGAATGGCATCTTTGACGTCAGCGAGGTATTCGATGACATCCATATGACTCCACTTTGGCCCGCTACCGGTACTGTCCTTGTCAGGCGTAGCCAGAAGTCGGTTGAACAAGTAATCCATGTCGATGGTCCTGCGAAGGCCAAGCGCCTCAAGTAACTTTGGCTTAAGGCCAGTAACCACGAGGTTTGGAAGATCGTCAAATATCTTGACATTAGGCTCATAAGTTTCCTGCGGCTTTTGCATGCCATTCTTCGTAGGCATGACCGGGTGTGGGCGTAGAAGATTGACAATATCAGCTCTTTGCTGCGCCTTCATGTGATCCCATTGCTTTGAGATAACTTTCAAGACCAGAGAAGCAAACTCGGGGTCTTTAGTAATGGATTTTGCACTGGTGAGCTGATTGAACTGAAGCAGATGCCGTATCCATTCTTCAACAGGAAGCTCCTGCCATCCAAATCCCTCAAGTTGCACGCGGCTGAAGTCCTTGGTATACTTCAGGGGCATGCAACTATCTGGATAAGAAAGGTCGGGCGGATACTTTGAAGGAATCAAATAGAAGTTAATGCTTCCCAGTGCGATGATGGATTGGTCGACCGTCAGGATAGCAGCATTGAAGAGCTGCTTGAGGTCATGCTTTTCCACGGCATTCGAACTTGACATATTGGCCACCCAATGAAGGAATTCCCGCATCTCATCTTCATCTAAGGGTTTGTCTTCAAGCTTCCTGCTGATGTCTTCAATGGTCAATTGGGAGATGAAGCCGCGTCTTAACAAGCGCTGGATGAACCCTTCCGCATCGTCCAAGACCTTTTCAGGAACAAAAGGAAAGTCACGCAAGAACGCAAGCCTCTGAGCGAAGACACGGACCTCCTTTGCAGGAAGTACGCCACATGTCGACAGAATTTCAAAGCTCTTGGACGCTCTCCAAAAACCTTCGTCGATGTATTTACCCACCTGGGCGAATGGCGTAGATTCCCGAGAAGTGTACTGGTTCAAGAGGTGGTTCGCCTTGGGAATGAGTTTCGAAACTTGTTCAAGCGTAGTCTTAGTGTTTCCGGAAAGCTTTACGTCCTCAGTAAGTTGAGCCTTGATGGCGCTCATCTGCCGCGAAAATGCAATGCGGCAAGCGATGCCAGCAATTTCCAACGTTGATTCGTTCCACGTAGAAACATGCCGATTGGACAAATCAATGCTTTCGCGCTCCACGGTGGGGATGAGAGATGGTGCAAAGATATGGCATTGGTAACCCGTGGTTTGGCCGGTCGAAAATCCAATAAAAATGCGGCCTTGGTGAGTAGGCAACGCAGAGGCAAAGAGCTCTCCAGTGCGTTCGACCGTAAGACCGGAGGAATTAGTGACAGATTTCTTCCACTCAGCGTGTGGAGTTGTTAAAATTGCTAAACGAGTCTGCTTAGGCGGTTGCTTCTTCGTGGCTCGCAGCAGTTCATTCGCAAGGCGAGATGGCACATTTGAAGTAATGTTGATGGTGCTGAGGTGCAGCGTCACAGTAGCAGTAGAGATGCCCGCAGAGTCCTCGGCTACGGCCTTCTGTTCCGCAGCTGCCCTTTCTTGCGCCAGCTTCTGTTCCTGCTCCTTTTGACTGGCAGACCCGATATTGAACGTCTTTTTGAAAAACCCTTTGAAACTCGGCGCGGAAATGATCGGTTCTTCAACTACGGGTTCCTGGGAAGGCTCCTTACGGTCCCAGCCTATGATGTTACACCACGACGCTGTGATCTTGGCATTCTCATGAACAATGTCCCGAATTTTCATGAGATTGTGCGAGGACGTGGTCCCGATGTTGCTGGGGAGGGGCACAGAGACAGCGTCAGACATGGTCTTCGTCAGCTCCATGATCTTGTAGTCATCAACAAAGAGTTGGATCTTTTGCAAAGCAAGAAACGTCAAACTGGTTGTAAGAAACTTGGATAGTTCTAAGAGGTCCGGCACAGGTGACGGTGTAATATCGACATCCTTTTCCGACGTGCGGTAATCCAAGATGAAGCTCGTATCCCCGGAAGCTTGGCCGGCGGGCAAAGCAGACGTCTTCACAGCCAGCGTGTTGCCTCTCCAGTAGAAAGCCACTACAGGGAACGACAATGTTAGTAACAGAGGACAGGCTTGCCAGGATATAGTACATACTCGTCTTGTCACCTGAGATGACGAAGGGCGTATCGCATTCACTGAACACAGAGTAAAAGCCCACACCAAATGCTCCGATCTTCGTCTCATCCGGGTTGCCTTCAGCAATACACCGTAAACGAGCCCAGTCGGCGTCTGTAAACGGCTTGCCATTATTCGAGACGCTCAGACTCCTCAAGGTATGGTTCTTGACGACGTGCCTAAGCAACGCCGATTGATCTTGAGTATCCGGCAGGCGAACGCGCGTTGATGGAAGGGTCTCGAATCTGATGGTGGCGGTCGTAGCCCCGGCGTCGGCAGCGTTTTGGACGAGCTCTCTCAAAGTCGTGAACTCTGCGGAGTAGCGGGCCAGGACCTTGTCGATTAAAGCGCGCGTATTAACAGTGACCATGTCATCTTGACCATCCTGCATGGTCAGCTCGCGCATGCGAGCAAAATCTGGGGCTTTAGACATGGTGGGCGGGTTTCATGAGGGTATTAATCAGGCTGCGATGCGAGACGAGAGCCGCAAGAGGGGACCGGCAGCGCGAGGAAGCTGGAGATGCACACAACTAAAGCCTGGAAGCGAGTCGGGGAAAGATGGTATACGTGTACTGGGCGCGAGCTGTGCAAGTGGCGTTGGCGGCGGAGTGGTTGGTAAGGTAGTGGAGTGGTTGTTGCAGGTTGAAGCGGGTGAAGAGGGAGGAAAAGTGGTCCGTCGCTGACACCTGAACGCCACGGCCAGTAACTCCCAGCAAAGTCGCGACAGCAATGGAAGAGAAAGGAAAGAAAGAAGTCGTGACGAAAGAAGTGGTTGAGGTGCACCGGGCGAGGACCCGTGGGACCCTGGTACGAGTCAGGTAGGTATTGATGGAGGACTCGCCGCCTGGCAGACCGCCCGGGTCATCGATATCCCAGCCCCGGCGCGCCCCACCGCCTCCAGCTGCATCCCTATCCCCCTCCAGCCAGCCTCACTATCAAAGATACCCCGGATTCCACTTTGCTGCCCCAGCGTGTTGCAGCAGGAAAGAAAAAAAAAGTAGCAAGGATCGCAGCTTCCCGAGGCTTGAGTGAGCCCAGAGCAGGAGAAAGGTCCTCATGCCGCTCATCGCATCGTGACCCTGCTGCGACACCGTGCACCTCTGCTCCCTCTCTACCTTAGTCCCCAGATGCAAACATGGCGATTGATCCATTCTCGCCCATTGCGCTCGCGCGCATACGGGTGCTCCTGGTGCCCGTGGGCAAGATAAAGCGCTCGCGATTCATGGGCTTTGTTGAGCGCTTGCAGCCCGAGAGCACGATACGTCTCGGAGACGTCAGCCCAGATCCGCGGCCAGACAGAAGTAGGCCGCCCCTGATCCGTGGAGAGACGATGTGTGGCGGGGCGCGTTTACTGATACAGGCGAAAAGCTATGTTCTCTCCACAGCGCAACCCGGACGGTATGTTGCTGTACTATATGACGACGTCAATCCCTCCGCCCTCGTACCTTGCACTGTCTCCGCTGGAGCTTTTCCGCGAGCCGCTCATGGTCATCGGGCTGGCCGATGGCGAGGAGTACGGGGGCCCTCAGGCCGCCGGGTTAGACAGCAGCGTGGCTTTGAACAGGCAGCAGATGAAGGATGCAGTCGAGGTGCTGCGCGACCAGTATCCCAGGGCCCTGGTGCATAAGGTGCTCTTCTTCGATAGCTTGTTCTCGTCTTTGCAGACGTGGATGCCTGAAGAGACGACGCTAGTGCCTCCCGCATCGCAGTCCAACTCGACCACCCTAAAGACTGTAATGTGCGATTTGTCTGCGGTGCTGCTAGCCGAGATGACAACGCTGGCAAGATCATTACAAGCCCTCCCAGAAGTCAACATCACTGCCACCTCCACCCAACAACATACCTCAAATCGTTCAATCTTCTCCATTGCACGTCAGCCTTCTTTCGGCTTGGGCTCTCCCGAGTCTCCGGCCTCACGCTCAACCTCGCCGCTCCCATCAATCAACACTGCGTCCGCGGTGGCTAAGCGCGCCTCTACTCCTCTCCGGCTAGAACCGCCAGCACGATCTCCTACCCCCCAAGATGCCATCATGGAAGATGCCAAGTCGCCTTCAGCCGACGGCCCAGCACTCAGCCCAGCACTGAGCCCCACCGAGGCAACGACCCCAACGTTGCAGCGACCTCGGGCACTGCAAAGATTCTCCATACAAGGCTTTGGTTCTGGCAGTGCGGAAGAAAGGGCGAGAGTTAGCAACGAATGCCGCCGTGGTCTGCTGTCTGCAGAGGTATCCCTAATGGCTGGCCACGTTCAAGACGCCTTGGAACAGCTTCGTTTCTCCTCCCTTAGGGCAATGGACTGTTCCGATAATCTTGCTATCGCAAAGTCCATAGAGCTGATGCTGGCATGCTTCCTCATACTGCTGAGACTCGGATCCCCTTTTGAGGTAAGCATCCGAGTGCATAACTTCCTGTTGTCTTTTGTGTTCTTACTGACCGGTACAGATCCCCCCACTCTGTACTTCAGACCCGAAGGGTCCCGTCATCGAGGGGAGTAAAGAAGTGCTGATCAATATTATTCCCGATCTCTTCCAGAACGTTCAGAACTACTACGCTCTGGCTGCTAAGACTGATATGAACTGGCCGACACCACTTCTCATCGCGGAATGCAAAGTCCGCCACGCGAAGCTCCGTATCTTTATATCGAGATCCAAAGGCCAAGTATTGTCAGAGCTCTTCGATGCTCCGCAAAGGGAGTCGGGTCCGGACCAGGAAGAGCTCCCGCCCCTGAAAGGCGTGTACGGTGGGATGGTTAAGACCATAACGGACACCCTTTTTGAGGGTATAGACCTCGTCAACAGCGCAGCTGCCGCTACCGATCTTGAACGAGCGGTCATCTACTCCGAGGTTGCCACTTGTCTAGCAAAATTAGGTCTTGCAAGAAAGAGGGCGTTTGTGGTAAAGCTTCTCATAGACGTTCTAATCCCAGCTTTACTGCAGGCTCGCAAACTTGGAGCTGCAGAGCAGGGCATACATCCCGCCACCGGCATGTTTGCTGGAGGGATCGCTCAGGCAGATCGGAAGAGTCCTCACGATACACTCACCACATTCCTCGAGGATTTTACTGGCGCCTATGGTATTGCCAGTCGACAGTCGACTTCTCCGCAGGCCGCGGATGACCTTAGCCAATATGGAAGCTTCATTTTGAAGACGGATGTCCTCTTGAGATGCATCAATGTTTGCGAAGCGATGGCGGACCTCGGCGGTGTTCTGAGGTTCTCTTCAACGCTTTTAAACATTTCAGTGCCACCGGAACCTCCACGCGAGGATGAATCGAGTCATAGATCCTCCCTGCATCCCCAGGAACAGGCCCGTCTGCACAGTAACATCGTGCGAACTGCGCAAGCTGCTGCTGCATTCGGTTTGCCAGACATCCAAGCTCGGTACTGGTACGAGCATCTTGTCCAGAGCGTGGAATACAGTGCTGCCACTGTACCACGACAGCTCGTCATGCACAAAAACCCCGAGAAAGAACGTCTTTTGGAGCTCGCCCAGAGGGCTCGTGGTAATGCAAAGTTCGAATTTCAAGCCTTTGGCCGACCGAGAACCAGAGATGGCCAGCCTCCAGGTACGCCTCTTGTCGTAAATGAGCCGGCTCATTTCAAGGTCCACCTGCGGAACTCTTTTGCCTTCGAGCAGCCTATCAAGTCAATCAAGCTCGTGACCGAGGAGGGAGAGGTTCTCGAAGGAACGACTGATAATTCTGTCCACATCCAGCCACACAGCTCCCAAAGTTTCATCATAGAAGTCGTTGCAAGAAGACTCGGCTCATACAAACTGAGCGGTCTTCGCATCAAGGTTGAGAATTGTCACGAGGAGGATTTCCCAATAGCTTCCATTGCGCTTGCACCTCGTTCGTTCGTCAACAGCTTTAAAGAACAGAGAACGAGTGTTGCTACGGTTGACTCCATAACGAAGCAGCTGAAGCGTGCCAGCACTGAGACGCATTCTTCGACTAGCACTTCTAAGGAGGTCGTGGAGGAAAAGATAATGACCGTCAATGTCGTACCGGAGCAACCAACGCTAAGGATGCTTGTTGCATTAAGACAAGATACTCTTGAAGTGCTTCAGGGCGAAAGGAAGACTTTCCTAGTGACGATAGCTCACGAAGCACTTGCTTCTAAGATCTCGGCCAAACACTTGAGCCTGAGTTTCCGAAATGACGCGGTCCAGCTCTTCAATGAATTGAAGGATAGCGAGTCATTGTTGTCTCGTCTTTACGAACTGGATCGAGCAATTGAAATCTCTCAATGGAGGACAAAGGACATCCACCTTCCGTCTCAGATATTGTCGACCGACAATGCAACTTTCCAGGTTGAGGTTTACGGCACAACCAAGCTGAGCAATGGATTCATCGACCTGGAATACTCAGCGACGGATCCACCTGCAGAAGTTGAAGGGTATTTTGTCACAACCAGGATCTCACGACAGATTCACGTTTCAGTGGAACCCACCATCCGTTGCTACAATTTCCAGGTTCTCTCCGGGTCAGAGGCTGAACATTGCTTCTGGGCGATGTATCCGATGGTCGAGAAAAGGAATAATTTCGTCCTGACTTTCTCGTTTGAAAACAAATCAACCCGCACCCTAAGCGTAGGGACGCAGGGCGAAGAGAAGGGTCTCATGCTCACCGATGGGCGCCAGCAGTATAGGCCTGGCGAACGCGGTCACTTTGCTGTCCTGCTCAAGAAGATTTTCGTGCCCCATGGCGAGCAGCCAATCCCTGACCCTCAATATCGTCAATTCATCGTCACGGCTGCGAAGGAGACCGACACGATATCCAGACAGTGTTTTTGGTACAAGCGCGCTCTTGTGGATGCCGTTGGAGTCAAGTGGTTTGAGGAATCTGGGGACGAGGGTACTCGCCATGGTGACGTCGATATCGGTCACTTGGTGTTCTCCCCGGAGTGGCTTGGCCGTATGATGGCCGTTCTTGATGTTAACATGCGTCTCATTAACGTCAACGCCTCTGCTCAGGATCCGCCCGACCCCATTCCGATCTTCGATGTATCGAATGATCACACTGGTACCGAGTTCCGCAGGGTCGAGATGAGGAATGTGTATGAACTCAATCGCGGAGAGAAAGCCCATGTGGTGACGGGCCTGAGAAACCTGACGGACCGCCGACAGCGTTTCTCCATCACACCAACCTTGCGGTTGCTTCCGGATACTGACGATGGTCTTACGGCCAGCCAAATGCTTGCTGAGCTCGACCCAATTCGGCGCCTTGTGTACTTGGACCCCTACGAGTTGTATCACTTCAACGCTGAAATGACTATGCCGGCGGGCGTGTCGCACGTTGACCTAGGACTCGAAGTTGCTGGCGAGTATCCTGTCCACGACACGTCCTTGATGTGTACGATTAAGGTTTTGGAGGGGGCTGAGGACAGTGTGCCGCAAGAGCATGGACGATAGAGGATCAAATGGAGGCAGGTGTATGAATTGTAGGAGTCATGACGAAGATAAGATGTGTATGGTGATAGAAGGTCGAGTTGCAGACGAGGCATTAGTAGGAAGTAGAATAGGCGATCATCGGGTCAAAGAAGTGTTCTAGTATGACGGACATGTTAGCGAGTAACGAGAGTCAAGGGCATTTTAAGGGATGTTTAGGGCTAGTAATCAAGGTTACGAGGAGGGACTTGCTGGTTGCTGCTTTCGCATTCGAGGAGGGTGATGGTTGATCAGACGCACGCGACTGGTCGCTCAAACGGTTATTGTATGGCTAGATAAAGCATAGTACGAGAGGGATGTTGCTAGGTAGTATGTATAATAGTTAAGAAGACAATGAAAGGCTGCTGGTTGCTATTGATTGTTGTTCGGTTAGTCTTTGGAGCCACCGCAAACGTCACCCTTGAGCACGCGCCAAGATACCTACCCACCAGCAGTGCCGCTACTATAAGGCTCCTCCCATTTGCTCACACATTTTGGTAACCACAACAACATTTTGCCAACTCCCTTTTTTCTCCCTCGAAGCAAATGCTCTTGCCCCTATCGATGATTGGGACGAACCTCCTCCTGATCACCATCTTCGGCACCCTGCCACAGCTTCCAGCTCCTCTCCAAGCCATTGTCGCCCTCTGGGGAGCAACGCGACGACTTCAGCATGTCCGGATGGACATAGTTTCGCTGCCTGCTCGTTGCTTCCAGTCAGATTTTGCTAAAAGGGAGACATACCAGCCAACGTCTACTAAGTTGGCACCAGACGGCTAAGCAGACCACGGCTTCTGAGGCACCGCAACACGCGCTGCAAACAAGTAGCTGCGGCGCATCCACCTGAAGGGAATAGGATGAAACAGCAGCGCAATACCGTTATCTCAGCTGATTGCTTGATTGGGGCAGAGGTTTACTCCAAGGACAACTGAAGCAGAGGTGGCGGCAACAAAGTCGTCGAAGGCGCTCAACGCAGCCTGACGCGCAACCCGCGAACTTTCTGCTATCTAGTTAACCATCTGCTGATGACAGAATGATGCTTGAGCACACTTACTTTGTAGATCATCCCCTAAGCAAAGCCAACACCATCCTCCGGGACGCAAACGATGCGCGAGAGGCCCGTCACCAACGAAGCACACCCATCACACTACGCGAGTCTCCTTCAAAGCATTGCAGTCAGCGAAGGCTTTGCTTGCTATGACTTATCGGAGGCAATAGGGATGGTGGTTGAATCCTCTTCTAGAGCTTGTGAGTACGGATTGTAAACCGCGCACTGCATATGGTCAGTTGATCAACATACTCCCAAGGATACTTTGCTGCAGGACTAACTCACTTCGAGGGACAGATGACGAGCCTAGTATCTTACCGAAACTTCAAATCGGCACCTCAAGCAGACATTGAGACCATCATCTCGAGTAATCTACCGCAGCCTGCTATCGGCAGGGAACACCACTTGCCTCCTACTGGCAGCAACTATCGTCCGAATGGATCAGGGTCGACTCGTTTTCCTAAATCGCCATAGACATAGCTGTCATTCTCCCCATGGAGGTCTACGCTTGACTTGTGCTGTTGGACGTATGGACCCGTCCTACCATATTACGAGGGTCGAGAAGCATGGCCCATGGTACTTTTCCACGAACCAAAAAAAACTCCTCATTTGGCGTGCGGAACGTATACGGAGCTACAAGCTTCCCCAGTAACAAGCATTAGCTCTTGGGGGGCTTATTTCGCCCTTAAGTGCCAGATTCCGTTACCACGCAGCTCTTTCGAAGACAGTATACCTGAAACAATCAGGAAAAGCTTGGGAATGAGAGGAAATAAATGAAATAAGGGCAAATGGCGAGGGGCAGGAGTGACAAGCAGCAAGGTATCAACCAAAAGCCTGCTACTCCTGCTATTGTAACATCCAGTCCAGCTAGCCCTTTGTTGAAGTCTGAACTGGCAAAGAATTATCTCTGGTACGGGTTGTGAGCAGAAGAGGTCAAAAAACGGCCCATGGTATTGAAACATACCAAAAGGCTAGTTACTCCATAACGAGAAACAAATGTTTCTACGGAGTAATTTCTTCATCAGGACAAGCTCAGACGGGACGCTCTGGGTAATAGTAAAGAGATTCTGATGCGAGTTTAAGAGAGCTGCCATCGACCTCTTTGCCTGCTAAAGCGAAAACTCATTGGTGAAAATGAGCCAATTGCGTGGCCCTTACAGACCAAACGTGCATCTCCGAAATGCCCCGGATTTTCACCTGTCTGGCTGAGATGGCAGTATTCGAAGACCAGTATATGATCGATTCCATACCAACCTTTGAGTATCGATTCTGCGTTTGGGAGCTGTATCCTTCGAAACCGGACCTAACCGGAAAGTTGGAAAGGATGTAAATGCATGGGTTAAGTACTCTAGTTTCTTTTCAGCTGACTTGCGTACTTCTGAGCCGTTGGATCGTTGTTTGTTGGTCTTCGCATGGCTGTCAGTCGGACTACCGATCACTGCAGCCCCTTGTCGTAGCTCGATGGTTTTACCCAGAGGCTCTGAGAGGGACCTTTTTTGATGAGAAGATGTCACAAATTCTCCGGGATTTGGAGGTAAGTGAGAGAATCCGTTTGGAACCCAATGAACCTCTTATCTCATTCGCTGGTGCTAAGTCGCATCCTCACTTTTCTTTGATATATGATAGACACTCTGACATCTTGCTTCATATATTGTGTCATAACAGCGGAAGGAGTTATCAGTTACCGGAGTCTCATGCGATCTCTCATCTGTCGGCAGTCAGCAAAGCAGCCCAGTACAGGATACCGATATTGACTTCAAAACTTTCACCTTGCTCCCTCCGAGCCTTTTCGATTTCTTTCTTGTTTGCACCCAGATTCTGCAACTAGAGGATCACTCGATAGTGCCCCTTCATCCGTCATAAGCACTATACAGTGACATAGACAACAATTTACTTGCTCAAACTTGCTCGCCATGGCACGTGGCTTATGAGAGGTACAGCTCACAGGAAATCATGGAAAAAAAACTACAGAAACACCGGAAGCCTCACTTTTAAGAATTCAAGGGATGATGCAACAGCGGCTGCAATGAAGAAAATTTTACCAACCATTAATTTTGAGGCAACCCGATTCCAAGCTCGGTACCGAGTAGCTGGAGTAGTCCTTGACAGGTTCTACGTGTACGAGTACGAGCATTCCACGGAGACCTGCATCATGGATGATCGGCCCCCCTGGACAATTACGGTCTGAAGAAGACCCTGAGCAGCCTTGGAACCATGGCGTATTTCGATTGATTATGTGGAGATCATGACGTCCAGGCAAGGTGATCGTGTGTCCAAGACACAAAGTCATCAAAGGCGAGCGGTGACCGGTCGAAGATCCGTGATGTGTGGCGTTACGATGCGACAGAGAGAGAGAGAGACGTGTCACACGCGCTGCAGGAAAAAGTCCAGGGCCAGGACGAGCAGGCAAGCAGAGTGACAAGAGCGACAGATGAAGCCAGGGCGGGCCAATTGCACGTTCCGTGGTCTGCACGCGAGGGAGCGCCCTGCAAAGCTTTCTTCGCACTAGGAAGCAATAGGGAAAGTTGCCGCATGCGTGGAGGCGGACCTACCCCGGATTTCGAAGTATTCCTTGCGGCCTCGAACTGCTTTTCTTGCGCCTTCCTGCCCTACACTCGACCCCTCCGCGATGCCTGCCTCCGTGCTCCGACCATTGTGATGATTCCGTCACGAGGCCCCGATCCTGCCGACGTCAACCTCATGGACTTTTTCTCCGCCCAGCTTTCCCGCAACCTCGACACCACATCATACCACGCCTAGCAGCCTGAGGGCATGCCTTTCGGCGCCTGCCCGCTGCGATACAAAGCATTGTCTCGTCTCTCTTGCGTCGCGCGAGTGCGCCTCTAAGGTGAGCTGCTTATCCATGTCCCCTCCCCATGCTCAGGCTCCTTAGGCTGACGGGAAACAACCCTTGTTCAGGCGAAACCCAGCCCTTTAAGCCCCACCATGACTTCGTCTACGCCCACCGAGAGCGTCAAGAATGCGCCGCCCGAAAGCTCGAGGAAGCAATCATCAATCAGCATGCTTTCCAACGCCTTTCTCAACCTCATTGGTGGTAACAAACCCGCGCCTTCAGGCGCTCCGTCAACCTCCACCAACACCGCCCCGGCCCGTGGCAAATTTGCGCGCCGGATGAGCGCATCTCTCGAGCAAGCCGATACCACTGTTGCCAGCGACGCAAAAAAGAAGGGGAAAGCGCGTGCCGCTCAAAGTGGCTCTGTACCGTTCGTTGTTGGTGGACCGCCTGAGCTGGACGAATTACTTGAGAAGCTGGCCGATCAGAAATCCACAGTAGCGCAACGCATCAACGCCGCAAACGGCATCAGCTCCATCTTGAAAGAATATCGTGTCACTGGGGTTTGGTGGATATGGTCGAAGACGCAATCAGCCTTACTCAGTCGCCCCGAGCCGGATGCCCACAAGGCAGCACACCAGTTGCTCTACTCCCTAGTACAAACTCCGCTGTCTTCTTTTGAGAGGAGCTGTTTCTTTTCCATGGTTGCCGACAGCGACAGCACCGCAATAGCCGACAATCGCATGCAGCTGCTAAGCTCGATCACCAATGGTGGTCGCAACATCGATGCTCTGGAGTCTAAAATTGCACCGCTTCTTGCTTCTACGCTGGCAAAATCATTCGACTTGGCCGCCAAAGCCCGGAAAGACAATCGCAACGCAAAAACAGATGAACAACTTCCCGAAAATACTCGCCTGCATCGCTTGTTTCGTTTGGTCGTCGTTGTCTTGAAGTTCAATTCTCAGCACTTGAGCGATGCTCACACCGGCTATCTACTTGAGCAAGTTCTTAAGATCTGCCGGCAGACCACCAAAAGGCAAGATCTTCATGATGGAATTGCTGTTATAGACACTTTGATCACATACAAGGAACTCCCACGCGGACTACTTCAGCCCTGCTTCGAGGTCTTGTGTGCTGTATGCAACCAACACATGAAATCGGGCAATTTGCGCGATCAAGCGGAAGACGTCGTGGTCCATCTCTTCGGATCACATATCGCTCCTGCTGCAACGCTTACCTTCATTGAAGTTCTGAAAGGGGAGCTGACATTCCCACAACAGCGCCTCAACGTTGTACGGGGCGCTGTCAATGTCTTACATGATTTTATGTTCGGCGACAAGGCCGAGGATCTTCCAGAGCTTCCAATGTCGCTCATTCTACCCGCTTTGAATACACTGGTTTCGGCAGAATTCGCAAGAAGCAGAGAACAAGAGCGCGCTGCTGAAAACGACCGAGTAGAGCTAAAAAGGATTAGGGCAGACAACCAACACCTTGAAGCAGATATATCCAACATCATGTGGCGCCTTCTATTGCCTGAGGACATGGAGAACCGTTATTCTCGGCAGCTTCTCCAAGGTTACGATTGGGATGTCTATATGGAGATTATCATCAAATGCGCCCTCGGTGTCTCAGACACAGACATGAAGAATGAAACCAGGGCTCTCACCCCCACAGACGCTAGCTTTTTGGAGGATGACGACCAAGAGAACCATCACCCTTCCATTCCCCTTACGGCTGTCATACGCAAACTTTTCGAGATCCGAAATGAACTCGACGTTGTCCAGAGAGAAGCCGCAATGATGACTTTCCTGCGTATCGGCCGCAGGCTTCCGAATGATGTCGCCAAAGGTGTCATTGGATATCTGAAGGACGAGCGTTTCCTTCTGCCTCTTCACGCCGAATACTTTAAAGTTTGGGAACAAGTGATGGATGTATTCTTTGCTGACAAATTGCGTGACAATGATGTGCGCATATATGCAGTACACACACTTGTCGATGTCTACGGCTACATTGCGACAATCCTCGACTCAAAGACACAGGTGGATACGGCAACCTTTTTACTCGATCACATCTATCATGAGTCCGACCCTGCAGTGTTGAAGGTACTCATGGATGCTGCCGTCGATATCGTCTCAAGCGGACCAGAGGAAATGGTAGAGCATATCATGGACCTTATTCGGGACTATCTCTGGAACTTTATTGGTAGCCTGCCTGAGCCTGAGAGACCGCCGACCCGTGCTTCAGAGAATCCCATGTCTCCTAGCAACGTCATCACTCAAGGGCTGGCCCGTATGTTTATCAGAACCTTCCGATACTCTGTTTGGAAAGCAACAAAGGTTTATGACCAGCTCATTTACATCGCGCGCACTAACAATTGCGATATGGATGCACGTATCAGCGCCATAAAGCTCCTTACGCGAATCCGTAGCGATGCAGATTATGCAATTCGTCTCAACGGACCACCAGAAGGCGAAAGCATGGCTGCTGTTTTGTGTCGGACTTCCGAGACAGCTGCAGCCGCAGAAAAAGAGAAGGAAAATTCTTCTGAAGTTACCAGTCCAGTAGCCACACTTGACCGAAACCTGTCCCAGGACCGTAGGTCGTTTGTTGGTGGAGCACAGCTGTCGCAGTCTCGTAGGTATACGACCGGCTCGAACAAGCCCAGGCCCGTACCTCCGCTCTGGATGTATCCATACATCGACCCCCAGGACGATAAGCCGGTGCCGTTCCGCTTCAGTGGTCTCCCGGAGGAGCCTCCACAAGCTGCTAGTTATGTTCTTTTCACGTATCTTGAGGAGGACGAATCCGAGACCCCGCAGTCGGAGGAACAAGAGGTTACTGAAGAAGAGCCTGAGCACGATGGTATATATTCCAAGGTCATTCCGGCTGGAAAACCTGGCCTGTTCTCTGCATCGTTGTGGCTTGAGGTGGTTATTACGATCTTCCAAAAGTGCGACGAGTGGGAGGTCCTCAGCTACATGCTTGTCCATCTGGGTTCTCAGCTTGCCAATCATTCTCTCTGGAGAAACTCTAAGCCCCAGATCAAATTCCTGAGGAACGTCCTCTGCGACCAGATTCGAAATGGCACTGTTCCCGAGCCGCCAGCTTACACTTCCTTGAAGAAAGCAGACGTGGCCGTTTGCTACTTTCACATTCTAACTATGCTGGTCAGCTACCATGCGTATTTCGAGAAGAGTGAACAGGACGACATTGTCAAATCTTTCTACCTCGGAATTGGGTCGTGGGATCGGACTTCAAAATGGTGCATCCATGCGCTCACCGTATGCTGCCACGAGATCCCGGATTCTACCACGAAGCATCTTCAGAACGTCGTGCAGAAGATGTCGCAAATTATTACCCAGCCACACATCGCCATCCATATCCTCGAATTCCTCACCCATCTTGTGCGCCTAACCAATCTCTACGTCAACTTCAGAGAGGAGGAGTACAAGATGGTCTTTGGCGTATGTTTCCGTTACCTACAGTATGTGCGGGACCAACAAGAGAAGGCTCAGGCCCCAACCGCCACACGGATAAGCAGCGGCTTGCGCAACAGTGGTACATCGCGCGACCTTCGCGAATCGAAAAACATTCCCGAGCAACAGGTCTCGAAACCACAGCCAAAGTCGCCCGCCGACGATCTCCCTCAATACGTCCATGCCTTGGCTTATCACGTGATTACCTTTTGGTTTATGGCGATCAAGCTCGACGACCGTGGCAAATTTGTCCACTGGATTAAGAACAGACTGGTGATCGTGGACAGAACTGGCAGAGAAACATATGAGGAGCAGGCTCAAATCACAATCGACATGTTGTATAGTCGGGCATATACCGACAGCGATGAAACGGCACCGGTCCGCGGCTTTCCTGGCCCGACCGATGGCAAGGTTCAAACAACAACTTGGGTGGTTGGCGCTGAAATGCTCATGACGCTGCAAACCGCTGCACGCACAGGAGCCACCCAAATCATCAAACGACGCCCGTCGTACACAAGTTATGGAGTGTATACTCCGAACCTAAGCTCGCCACCTCGCCACCAAACCGCTCTCTTGACCGGCCTGGCCGCAGAGGCCTTCTACACAACCAACTATGTTGGCGTGTTGCCTCAGGATATCTTTCAGGGCCTTTACGCTCCCGTGAGTCTGCTAAAAGTCGGTGCAGCTGAGGATTATGTGCAACTGCCGGAAGATGATGCAACTCGACGCGCGATAGCCGGCATCGACCGTTCATCAACAGTTGACGGACATAAGATCGGTATTATCTTCATTGGCGAAGGTCAACGTACGGAACAACAAGTTCTTCAGAACGTCATGGGCTCAGGCGACTACACTCAATTCCTCGAGGCTCTGGGTGAAGGCAATTGGGTTCGTCTGAAGGGTTCCCAGATGAATACGCAAGGTCTCGATCGCGAGTTCGATACGGATGGGACCCACACCATTTGCTGGCGCGACAGAGCTGTTGAAGTCGTTTTCCATGTCATCACTCTGATGCCCGTCAATCTGGAGCATGATCCCTACTGCATCAACAAGAAGAAACACATCGGGAATGATTTCGTCAACATTGTCTTCAACAATTCCGGATATCCCTTCGATTTCGACATGTTCCCTTCGCAGTTCAACTACGTATACATTGTCATCACCCCGGAATCACGGACGACGTTCATTGATACTCGCCACAACATTGAGCTCGATCAGTTCTACAAAGTCCAGGTCCTCACGCAGCCTGGATTCCCAGAGATTTCCCCAGCTTCGGAGACCAAGCTCATCAGTGGCAAGGGATTGCCGGCGTATGTGCGCATGCTTGCCTTGAATGCCAGCGTTTTCTGCCAGGTTTGGTCTACCCGGGAGGCCGGAGAATATGTCTCTTCGTGGCGTAACCGTCTTCGAGAGATCAAAAAGCTCTGGGACAAGCACAGCACCACGGTTGCTACGCCGCCGTCGTCGGCATCTGGGAACCCGGGAATTAGCGGATCCATGTGGCACAGGCAAAGCATCGCCACGTTTAACAGCGACGGCAACCGAAGCAGCATCATGAGTGGCTCGGTCGACATGGAGCGTCAAGTCTCGGGAGGCTCTCGTTGAAGTCTCCTTCCACACGTCCTTTTCTTAGGTAGCTCTTTTGCTAACCCCCCTTACGATACCCCCCGCTGCGGCGAAGAAGCGAAAAGTAAAAAACAACAAAAAAGGTCATGATGATTTGCATGGGAGGAAACCTGCCCGGAGTTTTGAGAGTTTAGAGAGGCGCAGGCCACCAAAAGTTGTTGCTTTGCAGATAAATAGCTGAGTACGAAGTAGCTCGTGTGCTCGTGCAAGTATGTAGAGTACATGGAAATTTCATGACATGACATCAGTTGTGCTACCAAGGTGGTCGGAGCTCACGGGTAAACGTCGGATATCGCTGCCTTTGAGAAGGCCGCGGTTTAGAAAGTCTCGGAGCTTGCACCTTCAAACACTTTACCGACAATCTTTTGACTCTCCCACATCCTTGCCCTGCTTCCAGCTGGTTTTTTTGCGCAGAAACCTACAGCATGGCGGGAAATACACAGGCTATCGCCCAGCTGCTGCAGCAGAGTCTCGATCCTAGGACCAGCAAGCAAGGTCCGTTATTTATTTACCTTTTGGTCCTGTGTCGCGGGGCACCTGAACCACCTCCGCTCCCAACCCTGCCTCACCCAAAGCCTCTCTCTGTCCCCCGATTGTGTCGCTGACATTTGTCTTGCAGCCGAGGCCCAAATTTCTGAGCAGCAGACGACTCCCGGCTTCTCCATCACCCTGCTTCACATTGTCGCCGACAATTCTGTCCCTCATACCACGAGATTGGCCGCCGCCCTTTACTTCAAGAACTTCATCAAGCGCAACTGGACTGTACGTGGGATGCTACACATGGGAATTATACCAGACGCTGACGGCGCATAGGATGTCGAGGGCAACTACAAGCTCCCGCAGGCGGAGGTTGTGACGGTCAAGCAGGAGCTGATAGGGTTGATGATCTCTGTCCCTCCGTCGATACAGTCGCAGCTGGGTGAGGCAGTCAGCGCGATTGCAGACAGTGACTTTTGGGAGCGCTGGGACACTCTGGTCGATGTAGGTTTGGCCGTGATACGGGCCGCTCACTCGAAGGATGCTGATAACTTGCTAGGATCTCGTCTCCCGCTTGACGCCCGATAATGCGCAAATCAACAATGGTGTGCTGCAGGTCGCACACTCGATCTTCAAGCGCTGGAGGCCGCTTTTCAGGTCCGACGAGCTGTTCACCGAGATCAACCACGTCTTGTCAAAATTCAGCAACCCTTTCCTCCAACTCCTCCAGGTATGTACAGCAATTGGTTCCCTAACTTTAGCTACATTACTGACTGCTCGTTAGAACACAGACGCGCAAATTACCCAAAATGCGGGCAACAAGGAAGTCCTGCAGCAGTATCTCTCCACCCTTAACCTCATGATGAAGCTCTTCTACGACCTCTCTTGTCAGGACATGCCCCCCGATTTCGAGGAAAACCTAAAGGCTATCGTTGACATCCTCCACAAATACCTGGTCTTTGACAACCCGGCGCTACACACTACTGAGGAAGATGAGTCCGGCATTCTTGAGTACATCAAAGCCGGTATCTTCGAGGTGCTTATTCTGTACACCCAGAAGTACGAGGAGGAGTTTGGCCAGCATCTCCCGCAGTTTATTGAGAGCTCATGGAGCTTGTTGACAAACATCGGAGCCGAGACCAAATACGACATCCTCGTCAGTAAGGCGCTCCAGTTCTTGACCTCGGTCACGGCGAACCCTCAGCATGCTCAGGCCTTCAACAACCCGGATATCCTTGGCCAGGTCGTTGAGAAGGTCATCCTTCCCAACCTTTCCCTTCGGGAGTCCGACGTCGAGATGTTTGAGGACGAGCCGATCGAGTTTATCCGGAGGGATCTGGAAGGCTCGGACAGTGATACTAGGCGTCGCGCGGCAACTGACTTTTTGCGCCGTTTGATGGAGCAGTTCACGGAGCTCGTCACTGGTGTCGTCAACAAATACATCGACCACTATCTTGCCGATTACGCCCGGGACAAGCAGGGTAACTGGAAGTCTAAGGACACGGCGGTGTACCTGTTTTCTTCGATTGCTGCACAAGGAGCGTCGACCGCTGCATTCGGTGTCAAGACGGTCAACCCTCACGTTAATGTCCTTGATTTCTTCCAGAAGAACATCGCCGAGGATCTTTCTGCGGAGACAGGGGTTGAGCCTATCTTGAAGGTTGACGCTATTAAGTTCGTACACATGTTCCGTACGCAACTGACCGCGCAGTTCTGGCAACTTGCGTTCCCCCTTCTGGTCAGGCATCTTGGTGTCCAGAACTTCGTCATCTACTCGTACGCTGCCATCGCGATCGAGCGTGCGCTTTACCTTACCGATGACAACCGGCAACCCATTATTCCCAAGGCCGACCTTCTGCCGCTGTCCAAGGACCTCCTCGTTCATCTCTTTGGCCTCATTCAGAAAGAGTCGGCGCCGGAGAAGATCCAGGAGAACGAATTTTTAATGAAGTGCGTTATGCGTGTGCTCATTGTCATTCGCGACGGCGTCATCCCTATCACGGATATCGTTCTCCAGAACTTCCTCAACATCACTATGGTCATCAGGCATAACCCCAGCAATCCTCGCTTCTACTACTACCACTTTGAAGGCATCGGTGCACTCATCAAGTTTGCTGCGCCCTCGCAGCCCGAAAGACTGGAGACTGCGTTATATGAACCTTTTGCGCAAATTCTGCAAAACGATGTCCAGGAGTTCATTCCCTACGTCTTCCAGCTCTTTGCCGCCCTCCTGGAGAGCAATCCTTCCGGCACTCTGCCCGCCTACTACCAAAGCCTTATTCAGCCTCTGCTGATGCCTGTGCTCTGGGAGTCGAAGGGCAACATCCCTGCTCTGGTCCGCCTGTTGTCTGCCATTATCCTTCGTGGTGCCGACGTTGTTGTCGCCAACAAACAAGTTGAGCCCATTCTTGGTATCTTCCAGAAGCTCGTCTCAACAAAGGCAAACGAGAGCCACGGCTTCGATCTGCTGGAGGCTGTCGTCAGCGCGATACCAGTGGATACGCTCAAGCCGTACTTCACTCCCATGTTGCAAATCATGTTGACGAGACTGAGCAACTCGAAGACGGAGAACTTCACGCTGCGGTTTGTTAGGTTTTACCACTTTGTCTCGGCAAGAGACGACAAGGGTCTGGGCTCAGACTTCTTCATCTCCATTGCCGATTCCGTGCAGCAAGAGTAAGTCTACAAATTACCTAGTTCAAGTGTGGCATTGAACCAAATACTAACTACGTTGCAGCGTATTCCGTCCTATTTACACACAAATCATTCTCCCAGACACGCAAAAGCTCACCCGTCCCTTCGACCGCAAGACGGCTGTCGTCTCTTTCACCAAAACCCTCGCCGATGGCCAAGCTTTCATCGAGCGCTACATGAAGGGCTGGGCGCTGACGTGCGAGGCACTGCTGAAGCTCCTCATCAACCCGCCTGTGGCGCCCGCGAGCGACGACATCATCCCGGACGCCGACGTCGACGACCTGGGCTTCGGTGTCGGCTTCACGCAGCTCAACACGTGCCGCAAGGCGCCGCAGGACCCGTTCCCGGACGTTGCCGACGTCAGGGCCTGGGTCGGCGGGTACCTGAAGGCGGCGGATGCGCGCAACGGCGGCCGCATCGGCCAGTACGTCAACGAGAGGCTGAGCCCGGAGGCCAGGACTGCGCTGAGTGCGACCATGGCATAAGTATGCGCGCTGGGTATGTGTGTGTGTGTGCGTGTGGGTGGAGGGTTGCGCTTGGAGGCCGTGGTTGATACGCAGTACTTGATACCATAACATATTTGGAGGAATCGAATGTCTTGTCTCATTGCTAAGCGTGCAACGTGCTCGTCCGTGTCTTTTGTTCACGGCGATTATGATGCTTGAGAAACCAAAACACCTTTTCATCTGATCCCTCTTCCCTAGTTCTCGTTTTCCTTTTCCCCTCAGACTATACGTCTCGCGTGCCAATTTCTCGTACGGTTTTATTCTTGTCAAATGTCTCTCGCGTATACTAGCGTATGAGGGAGTAAGGAAAAGCAAGGGTCCAATGAAAAGGAAAAGAAGGAACTACAACTCTCTCTCAAAATTCACTCTCTGCCAATCACAGACAAATATCTAGCCAAGGACCAACCAACCAACCAACCAACCAGCTAACAAAACAGAACAGAACAAACACCAGACCAACAGCAGTGTCTATCACGCATGTCATATCATGTCATGTCATATCAAGATACCTATCAACCACCCAAGTTCCGCCCCAAACATTCCTCCTCCCCAGCACTCAATCACCTACTCCCTTACTCGCCTCTCACGACGGCAGATTCCACAAGAAATTCAGCATGCCAGCGTCCAGCCCCGGGAACGTCTGGATGCTGGAGCCGCCGGCGCCAAAGGGGGCCATGGACGGATCAAACGGCAGCGTCAGCCAGTCGTCGGCGTCGAAGGAGGCGTCGAAGCCGCCGAGGTGGTCGTGGTTGGGCGGGGCGTCTGCGTCTGCGTCTGCGTCTGCGGCGGCGGTAGCAGCGGCGGCGGAGTCGACGTTGGCGCGTCTCTGGTTTGCTGTTGTTGATGATGTGGGCGTGGGCGTGTGGAAGGCATTGTTGTTGCTGTTGCTATGGGGGTTGCTTGTTGTGTGGCGGTCGGCGGACGGCGGCCGCGTCGTCAGTTTCGGCGGGCGCGACGAGATGACAAAGCCGCGGCGCAGGCGCGCGACGTGCATTTCGAGCAGCGTGGCGTAGCGCGCGGCGAGGTGCATGTCGTCGAGGGTGCCGGAGCGGAGGGCGTGGATGCCGCGGTCGAGCAGGTCAAACGACGACTGCAGCTTCGTGTTCCACACGCCCAGGCTGAGGCCCTTGAGCAAGTAGATGGCCGACGTCGTGATGTGCAGGAAGATGCGCACCGGGCAGAAGCGCAGGATGTCGTTGTCGGCGAGCTTGATTACTGTGCGTAGGATCTCGCAGCTGCCGTCTACGACTTCTTGGATGAATTCGTAGTCCGTCGAGTCTACCGACATGGGGAACGTCGTCTCGCCGTCGGCTTCGTCGAGGGTCCGCTCTACTACGGCTTGGAGACCGAGGGAGTTGGTGAAGATCCGCACAAATTGGTACTCGATGGAGAGCATGTCTTGCAAGACATCACCAAGCCCTACAATGTGCTATCAGTTTTGTGTTCTCTACAAATCCAGCAGATGCACCTACTTTGAGAATCAAGATATCTCCCTCTCCAGTTAGCAAGAAGAGGCTGGAAATGCTGCAGAAGCCCAATGTACCGCCCGCTCCGCAGTATCTGCCGCGTGAATGAAGCGGATGGGAAAAGCATGTCGGACACTGATTTGACAAACTTTGTGAGCTCGATCCACGCTGCCACAAAGGCTTCGCAGTGGTCCGCCCCCGGCAGCACTTCTCCAGCAAACGACTTCCCCATGACGGTATGGCTCAGGCTCTGTGGGATCATCGAGGTACAGCCAATGCGGGAAGCCAGCTGCTCCACAAACACGTAGAGAAGCTTTCGGGCTCGCACGAACCTCGCGGCTCTGCGCTTGGCTTCGACCCGAGACTCCCCTGGAATCTTCTTCTCATCCTTGTCCTCTTGGTCGAATATGCCGAGTTCGTGAGCTAGAGACAAGCCGCATCCAAGCAGCATCCAGGACATTCGATCTGACCGCCTGGCTGGCTCTATGACATCTTCAAGCCACCTGTTTGATGCGGGCGATGTACCTTCAAGGTTCGCCGATCCCTCCAGAGGGTCTGGATCGATAGCAACAAGGCCTGCGTCCCATCCATCCGATTCAGGCGGGAAATGCAAAGCTCGCGGATGCCATTCTGAAATCAGCAACAGCGCCTCAATGGATCCAACGGTACGCGTTTTTGCGGGAGAACTCTTTTCCTGTCCCAGCATGATGCGCATGATGAGATGCTGGCAGTGTTCCCACAGTCTATGATGGATGAAATAACCGCGTGACGCCCCTCCAATGCCAGGTAAGACGTGATATCGTGATGACAACGCAAGGATGGTGCAGCACAAGAAAGGCTCCTGCGTGACTAGCTGGTAATGTTTGGCATGGGAGGCGTAGTAGTCCATCAGGACAGGAGACAATGGTGACATGTTCCTGAAAAATCTAGATGGAGTCTGTCAGCTTCACGACGGCAGTTTGCACTAGTCCTATAGCAGGTGGCTGTGGGTGCTGTCCGACACGGTCTCAGAAAAAGCAATGCTTACAGATCGACATATGTCACGGCTTCCCTGGCTGTGAACCAACCCATACGCACGAATCGGCAAGTCTTCCAGGTGTTAAGCACTTGGGGAGACACATCCGATAGTTGGACTGGCGGTAAAGTAGGAAGACCTGAATTCACCGGTAACGTCGAGCCAGGGGTTGTGTAAGAAGGATCGGTTTCTCCCAACGGAGCCGCCTGGCTTTGAGCTCCCGTTGGTGAGAAAGTGCTTTCGGTCGTGTCGGCATCCTCACGGGTTGCCGCCTCAAACAGTAGATTTAAAGCATCATTGCCATTCGCGACAACCGTCCGGATCATGGAATTGGCTAGGCCGCTGTTTTGTGACGCCGATGATGGATGGCGCCATTGCTGCCTAGGAGGACTTTGTGGACTGTCCAAGGCGTTCGCCGGAGAATCCTCAGTAGTTGGAACCGGACCAACGCCTGCGCCCCAGTTGGACTGGCGAGCCGCTGCTCGTGGTTCTGTGGGGCGAGCAGACGCGGAGGGACGATGATCGGCATCCAATTTCTGGCGTTTCCAAGCTCTTTCTTCGGTGAAGACGCATTGTCTCAATGCTCTTCGGCATCTGGTACAGGGCGGACTAGGAACGCTGCCATCGGTGGGCACGTCCAGCTCGCAGCGGGCTTTCCTCTGGCGGCACGGCACGCACGCTTTATACGCGCGCTGGAACTCACGAGGCCTGGACGCTTGCTTTATGGTTCCGTCAGCCGAGCCATCAGCCGTTCCCGAAGCTACTTCAGGCGATACGTCGGGCATTTGGAAGGGGTTTGGTGGGGTTTGTCGACTGTTGTGGATGTTGCAGGAAATCCAAGGTCGAAGGGGTGGAGAGGCACGGCGGGGCCCGGCTATTGACGGGAGACGGCAAATCCACGAGCCTCCCGAAGAAGCAACGAGCACACGACGACGATGGTGACACGGTCCATTTGCGAAAGGCCTATTAATAACACATGTGTCACTGCGTCTGTAGTTTTTTTTGTATTCTCAAAAACAGGTCGATGACGCTGGCTGGTTAGAAGGGCCTTGGGATTCATCAAGAATGCAAACGAGATATATATGGATTAGCCGTCGACAAGCTGCGGGGATACTCTTACTGAATAATCGGAAAGCTCATCATAAGTTAACTAAGTCCCAACTCAGGTAGAAGGGACGGAATGGGTTGAGGTCGAGGTGCCTGAGTCATGCAGCTGTTCCCCCACTCCCGCAGCGAGCTTTACCGACGTCAAGGCCTGGCATCTTTTTGGAAGGGACGCTTTCATCATGCCACGCTCAGCGGACATTGCTGAGATCCCTGCCAGTCCCGAGCTGCTTGGCCACCTAAAGACGCTTCTCCTCGACCTCTCCAACAATCCCTATCCCCATGTGCCCAACCCGCCGAACCTGAAGAAGCGAGCCTCCGTAGCTCTCATCATCCGCGTTCAGCCGCGCTTCTCGCACCCGCCATCAAAAGGCGCCGAGTCGATTGTGCAAATCGACAATGCCGACGCCGAAGCCTCTGTAGAGCGCCGCCTCGATGCCTTTTTCGAGCAGGACTGGGTGCAGAATGGAGATCCCGAGGTGCTGTTCATCAAGCGGGCCCATCGCCCCGGCGACAGATGGACCTCTCACGTCGCCCTTCCCGGCGGCCGCAGAGATCCCGAGGATGCCGACGATCGCGCTGCGGCGGTCAGAGAGACGCTCGAGGAGGTCGGCATCGAGCTTACCCCAGCAAACTCGATATCCGTAGGCAATCTGCCGGAGCGCGTAGTCACCACTTCCTGGGGTAAAGTACCGTACGTCTGCACAGGCCTTGGAGCTCCTCTGCCTTTCGGCTGACACGATGCAGCTTAATGGTCCTCTGCCCGTACATTTACCTGCTCACTGACCCCGAACCGCCTGTCCTGCGGCTGCAGCCCACCGAGGTCGGGTCGACGCACTGGGTCTCTATACGTGCCCTGCTCTCGCCCTCGCAGCGGACATATTGGCATGAGGATGTCTCGAACAGGCTTGCCAAGCAGGAGGTCGGCATCAAGAGGTGGTTCCTGCGGCAGATGCTTGGCAAGATGATCTTTGCGGCAGTCCGCTTGATTCCGTCCCAAAGCACGTACTGTAGCACCATTCCGGGCTTCGTTCCTGAAGAGCCAAGCTCTCCGACATTCGCCGGGAAACTGTCCAAATGGTGGCACGGTGCAGAGCCAACCAGCAGTACTGACACGCCCTTGTTGCTATGGGGTCTAACACTGGGTATCATGGCGGACTTCCTCGATCTCCTGCCCCCGTACAACTCGGTCAAGCTATGGACATATCCCACGTTCACGCCGTACGATGTGCAGTTTATGCTGTGGGCGATATCCTACAGCTTCCGGAAGCGAAAGCAAAAGGAAGTACTGGAGTACCACAACGAAGCGCCAATCACGGTGGAGGAGGGGTTGGATGCAATCGAAGCCGGAGGAAAGGCAAAAGAGCTCGAGGCGCCCGAGTCTGGCATCAGCGGGCTCGGTGTCGAGCGCTATTACAGCCGCCTGGGGCAAAAGCAGCGCGCAACCCGCTCCAGTTCTGTGGGCGTCATGCTGGAAGGCTATTACGATATCATCCGCAAGACGGTGGCACTGGCGCTGATTGGAAGAGTTTCTGCATTTTCGATTCTCGTTGGATCTCTCTGGTTGAAGTACAGGCGCCGGCAGTGAAACGTAGAGTTGTAGTGTGGTGGTTGAACTGGTTTACTGTTGAGCATGCTGGATTGTTGTTGTCTGTTTTTCTGCTTGGGTTATCCATCCTTATATATATTATGGCGTCTGCTAGGAACGTACGATCTAATATAGATGTGTTGAATACGACAAGTCTGCCTGCTCACAATCGGTCGAGGATGAGGAGAGATACGCCCATATCCATGTCATGAGGTGTAGTCGGAACTCCGACGGTGACTTGGCCCAGCCCATACCTTCGGATAAAAATCCGACATCGACTACGTCAGCGGTCCTACGTAGCACGCGGGCGTACTCGTACTCTGGGAGCAAGTACAGGAAACAGTTGCCTCCGGACAATGTATCGGAAAGCCTAGAACCAACCATCCAAGCCCATCCATGCATCCATGATGCACTCTTGCACTGACTCACCGGTAGGCAGATAACTGAACCGAACCCCAATCTGCCCGCAGGCTAATCGATCAACCGAGTGGACGTCCATCCACCGGACCGATATCGGCAGAACCTCGCGCGACGGCCGAATCAGGCAAGAACACACCACACCACACCCGACGAGGGCACGCACGGCACGACTCCGAGCATCGGCGGGGCACACACCTAAGATCGGCGGCCAGTGGCCACGATGGCAGCGGGCACGGCCAATGGCCAATGGCTAATGGCCGCGCTCGCTCGCCGTCGGTTTCCCTGCCTGCACGGATGCCACGGCAAAGCGGGCGGTGGGATTGGGAAGAGGCCTCGGTAACCGCGCCGCTGGTAGGAGGCAGGGAGTACGAGCGAGGAAGAACAGAGAGGCGATTCCCTTGTTCGGCGCGAAAAAAAAAAAAAGGAAGAAAATTCGGTTCGCTGCCTGTTGCCGTGGCGGGAAACCCGATGCTGCTTCCTTGCATGATAGTCCACGCTTAGTTGACTCATAATAAGGTTGATTCCCTTCATGCTAACCCCATTCTTTAGAGCTTCGCTGGTGCGGCCATCGTCGTCGTTGTCGCCGTCTTCTTCCTCGCACCCTCGTTCCTCCTTTTCTCCGTTCGTGAAGGGGAGCATTTGTTTTATTATATGGTAGTGGTATCTGTTGTCGTGACTCTGGCTTCCATGTGTCCGCCAGGTCGTTCTTATCGCATCATTAGCTGCTAAACGCAAAAGAGAGGAAAAAAAGAGGGGACTACGAAAGCACACCATGGCCGAGACCGAACGCTTCGCGGCCATCAAGGCAGCGCCCGCCGCGGACAGGCAGGGGGAATCCGAGATGGACGACAAGGAACGCAGTAGCCTTGACCTGGAGAAGCAGGCGCCAGCGGCAGCGGCAGCGGACCGCCCCGCCCTCGAGCACACCATCAGCCATGTCTCGACTCACGACATGGCCGCTCCGGCCACCAACCCCGAGTCGAGCGACGAGATCTACGGCAAGTTCTCGCCCGCCAGGAAGAGGGCCATCACAGCCGTGCTGTCGTTTTGTGGTTTCCTGGCGCCCGTCTCGTCGACGACCGTCTTGTCGGCCATCCCAGAGGTCGCGCACAACTTCCACACCTCCGGCACCATCATTAACCTGAGTAATGCCTTGTACATGCTTTTCATGGGCATCAGCCCCATGTTCTGGGGGCCAATCGGCCAGGTGTATGGTAGAAGATGGGTACGCTCAAAAGAGAACTTCTTCCGTCCCAAGCGATGACGTGCTGGCTGAAAAGTGACTGATCTGACCGACGTTTGGTATACCTGCAGGCTTCGATCGGCAGCGCCGTGCTCTTCACAGCCTTTTCCGTCGGAACGTCCCTAGCGCCAAACCTAGCGGCCTACTTTATCTTTCGCATCCTTACCGCTATACAGGGCACGTCATTTTTGATAATAGGGTCCAGTTGCATAGGCGACATCTACAAGCCGACGGAGCGCGGGACGGCGCTGGCCTGGTTCCTCAGCGGCACCCTGGTCGGACCGGCCATTGCTCCTTTTCTTGGAGGCATCATCGTCACGTTCTGTACGTGGCGCGACATCTTTTGGCTACAGACGGCGCTGGGTGGATTCGGCTCGGTCATGCTCATCTTCTTATTGCCGGAGACGAGCCACTATAAGCGGTCGGTGGAGCTGGAGGGCATGCCCGCGAAGAAACAGGCAGCCAAGCTGTGGGAATGGATGAACCCGCTGCGCGTCATCAAGCTCTACCGATACCCCAATTTGATCACGGTGGTGAGTAAAGAAAAGATATCTCTTCTCTTCCGCCCTGGCTGACGTCGGAAAATGCAGGGTCTCGCTTCGTCGTCGCTCGTGTGGAACATGTACTCGCTGCTCACGCCGATCCGGTACGTGCTGAACCCGCGCTTCCATCTGACGACGCCCATCCAGTCCGGGCTGTTCTACCTGGCGCCGGGGTGCGGGTACCTGTTCGGGACGTTCTTCGGGGGGCGGTGGGCGGACCGGGTGGTGCGGCGATGGATGGGGAAGCGGAACGGCGAGCGGGTGCCCGAGGACCGGCTGCGCTCGTCGCTTACAGCCATGGGCGCCGTCATCCCCGGCTGCATCCTCATCTACGGCTGGAGCATCGACCAGGCCAAGGGCGGCATCCCGCTCGCCGTCATCTGCATGTTCGTCCAGGGCGTGGCCCAGCTCTTCTGCTTCCCCAGCCTCAACACCTACTGCCTCGACGTCATGCAGAGCCACAGCGCAGAGGTCATTGCCGGCAACTACGTCGTGCGCTACGTCTTCGCCGCCCTCGGCTCCGCCCTCTGCCTCCCGGCCATTGAGAAGATTGGCGTCGGCTGGTTCTCCACCATCTCGTCGGGCTTCCTCGTCTCGGCCGCGGCCATGGTTTGGCTGACGACCGTGTACGGGCGCGGCTGGCGCGATGCCGTCAACGCGAAGATTGAGGCCAAGCAAATGGCCAAGAAAGAGCGCCAGGAGAGCGTTAGTGAAGACGACGCGTAAGCTGTTGTAGGGTTTTCTTTGAAAGTGAGTTTGTTGACTGAGGAGAAAAAGCTAGGGAAGCTCTGAAGAACATGATGGCAGCTGCGCTGACTAATACTGCTATAGCTTATGGGTGTACGGGAACAGGGAAGCTGCGTCCGGGGCGGAGGTCTCTTTCTACCTAGACACGCACCTAGGTACCTTGACTGATAATGCCACGAATCGATGACTATTTCATATTGTAGGTAGTGCTTTACCTACTACCTAGGCAGGATAACCAGGCTTCGCCCAGCCACACCCAGCAAGCCACACACCCCCTCCACACCCCTCCCCCCCCCGCCCCGCCGCGCTAGGTACTCCCGCTCCCGTTCCCGTCCCGTCCCCGCTCCGCCCCTCCTCCCCGCCCCGCACCACACCACATCTCATCTCATCTCATCTCATCTCACCAACCAACCCGAGTTTCAGAACCATCTCAGGTAGGGCCAGGAACAATCGCGCCACCGACACGCACGCACTCATTCCACACATCCCACACGCATCCATTCCACAGCCCACACACGTGTACCATAGTAGAGTGCATGCACACCACCCTCACCCGGCCATCATGCCATATCCATATGATGCCACAAGCATCGGCCGTCGATCCCGCGTCTCACCTCTTAATGGACATCACATCATCCCGCGCCACCATTCATCCCTCCCGAGCAGCAGCAGCACCACGGTGCGACGTTTCACCTACTTCCTCCTACCGCTGCTGCTGCTGCTGCTGCTGCTCCGCCGCGCCGCCGTCGGGAGCGCGCGCCACACCCGCCTCGCCTGCGCGGGAAGGAGGAGCCGAGGCGAGGCGGGGTCGGGCGTGCGCGTCGAAGCTAGGTACCTAGGTTGTCTGCTTGTCTGTCTGTCATGCCAGATCAGGCCAGGCCAGGGCAATCAGACATACAGAAGCAAGTCCTGCCCGCCGCGCACGACACAACCACAGCACTCGCCCGCCATTGCAATCCGCACCTATCAACGCATAGGTCATCTCAATCTCGATCCTGCCGCCATCCCCCGAAATAGCCACACCCACACCCACACCCACCGCACACAAGGATGGGGCGGGGCGCGCACCGTGCCCCTGCCATGCCGTGCCGTGCCGTGCCGTGCTCTGCGCCAGGGGCTTTCGGGCGGCGGGAGAGTCCTGCAGGGGTGTGCGTTTTGCGATGGCTTAGTGGGCGGGTGCGGGAGGCGCGTGCATTTGCGTGAGTATATTGTGCAATATGGTAGCATGATCAGCTGGACTTGAGGGGGCGTTTGATTCGAGGGGTGTGTTGTATATTGTATAGATAGGTAGATAGATACCTAGGTAGGCTGCTACGTACATACGTGCTTGTGGCGTGTTAGTAGGGTTGAGGGTAGCTAGATAGGTAGGTAGTGGGAGGTGTGTGTGGAGAATATGCAATGGGAGAATGGCTGCGTGGTCGGTTGGTAATGAGGTTTGTATGTATGTATGTATGCTTTCGAAAAACGCTGCGATAGAGAGCAAGAGATAGAAAGCTTAAAAAAAATAAAAAAAATTCATAGACCGTCTCTATATATACCCGCCCAATCCCAAAGAATGCGCCCCATTTTGTACAAGCGGCAATGCTCGCCCCCGTATCCAACACCATGCGCTCATCTACAAGGCATGAGGTAGGTAGGTATAATCGCGAGAGGACTAGGAGGTCAAGATGATGTAAATGGTGTAAATGGCACTCGTGGTGCCGTCGTTGGCGTTGCATACGCGCAGAAGGGTAGACAGGCTCACGACACGGTCCAGCGTGCCGTCGTATGCGCACTCCCTCGCTACGTTTAGTTCCTCTTGATGGGCACAGGCTTGCCCTCCTTGGCATCCTGCGCCTCCTGGGCCTTGACGGCCGCCTCGCGGGCCTTCATCCTGCGCTCCTCGGCCTCGACCATCTCTGTCCGCGGGTCAGCAACTGTTCGTACCGTATTTAGGTTGTATCTAGCATTGCACACATACCTCTCCACTGGTCCTCGCCGGCGTAGCGCTCGTGATGAATTGTCTTCTCAACGAACTTCGAGTGCGTAGGGTCGTTGGGGTCCAGGACCTTGATCGTCTCCCAGCGGCCAGTGCCCTTGTTCGCGTCGTTGGCCTCGAAAGCAAAGGAAGCAAGCAGGACGGCGAGCGTCAGACCCTGGGCGTAGACACGAGCCTGCACAAGCTTCTGCTGGCCGGAGAGGAAGGGGTTGCGCGAGACGATGCCGAAGGAAAGACCCATGGAAGCCAGCCATGACGCGAAGACGATCGGGTAACGGTTCTCAGCAGCCCAGTCCTTGACCTTCTCGAATTGCGTCTTGCCGGACTCGAGAAGAGCCTGGTTGGCCTTCTCTTCCTCTTCCAGGCGCTTCTTCTCCGGGTTGTTCTCAATGTCGAAGCGGCGGGAAGAGCGGTCGGCTTGGATGATGGCTGAAAGAGGTTCGCGTTAACAGGCGCTCTTGGTATCGGAGGTAATGGGCTACATACCAGCAAAGGTACCAGTCGATGTCCAAAGGAAAGCGCGCATGGGGACGGTAAGCTGACGAAAAACGGGGTACCTCTTCGACGCGCCCCACACACCGAGGCCACCGATCGCCAGGCCAATGATACCTCCAATGGTGCCTCCCCTGACGGTGGCGCTGCACATACAGTCAGTATTGGGGTTCACGGCTCGAGGCGCAACGGGGTCACAAAGGCACCACCGTCCGCAAAGCTTTTACCGAGGGATGCGGATGCGGATGCGTGGCGCAAAGGCGCAACCCGCTGGGCGATAGGGGGGGAGGTACTCACTTGTAGTGCGCCTGCTCTTCTTCCTGTGTGAGAATCTTCATGGTGGCGGTGTTGTTTGGTGGTCTAATGAAAAGCGCGTGGGGACTTTCTGTCGCGATGCGCTGTCTTCGGATGACAAAGAGAAGTCTCGCGGTGTTTCTGGAGGGAATCGCAACAAGCAAGCGACCAAGCAAGTGGCGGGGGGTATATGAAGGCGAAAGGATAGAAGTGAGGGAAGAGCGGATAGATGGAAGGGAGGAAAGATGTTAAGTATACATGACGTCGGCTGGAATGACTGACTTGCCGCACGTAACTCGGGCCGGCGACCAACAGGCGCGCACGGGCCACCAAGGCTCGATTATCACCCCATCGCGCCCATTTCGCAACCAGCCCTGCCGCAGCCCTCTCCCTTTCGGTTTGGAAATGCCCCTCGTCTCACTCGTCTCCCACGCGTCCACCTACCCACTTGTCCTTCCTCCCCCCGTTCCGTCCGCGTCCGCTCCGCCCGCTGTGTCCTTTTAGCCTGTGGCGCTGTTCCGCGGCGAGCAGGGACCGCCTCTGCCGAAGATGCCGAAACAAACATGCCGATCCACCCTACGCGTCGTATCTCCGCGCACCAAAAACCCTCGCCGCAACCTCGCCGACCATGCCGCTTACTACGGTTGGAGCCGGGTCGTCCTGGAATTGGTGGAATCTTGCTCCGGATCCTGTGAGCGTTTTTTTAGTTGAATTGTGATGGGCTGTGGCCTGGCCTCGTGCTTATTATTCACCCTTGCCACCTGGCAGATAGAGTAAGCTGCCGACGGGTGCTGACTTGTAAATTGTAACTTGTTGGAGGTGGGTTCCCGCCGCTTCTTGTACTT